>NW_027463293.1:0-33798 GCF_050947455.1 Rhinoderma darwinii | reverse complement strand
AACCATGGAGACACCCTCTGGCATGTATAGCATTCAACCCCTTACGCAAAGTTACCCAGAGCAAAGGCAGCGCCATCTGCAGGATGACACTGGGGCATTCCTGACCATTGCTGACCCCCGTGTTGTTCGGCCAGAGGCAATCGATCAAGGCCCAGGAATACCCATCGAACTTGTAGGGTGTACTCGCAAATATATCCAGAAGGCTGCTGTACATTTGAATTATGGTTACGGGGAAAGACTCTGGATTGGTGTTATGGGGGGACTCCTTGTGGATGTTCTCCTTGGGAATGACATTGGGGAATTACAGTGCCATTTTGTGGGAGCCGTCACCCGACACCAAGCTGCCCAAGCACAGAGAGTTTCGGAATTGACTGTGGAGCAGCCTCCAGGACCCCCAACCGAATTGGTAAGAGCTGCATCAACTGATTCTACATTGGGGGACTTTTGGGACCGAGAAGAGTTTAGGCAAGAAATAGAAGATGATCCGACCTTGGCAGCTATTAAACTAAGGGCAGAAACTGGGCAGGAGGGAAAGAATGGGGATAGGATCACCAGAGATAAGGGATTGTATTATCGTTTAGTAGAGGCCCGGGGTGGGATCATCCCTGAAGTGACTACCAAGCAACTCATTGTCCCTCAAAAGTATAGGCTGCAACTACTCCAACTGGCTCATGACATCCCCTTATTTAGACATAAAGGTAGGAAACGGACAGAGAAAAGACTCACCCACAACTTTTACTGGCCTGGCATTTCGCAATCGATAGTTCAATACTGCCGTACCTGTGATTTGTGCCAATGGATGCGACATCCAGGCGCCCGTCACAAGGTACCCATGCAACCCCTGCCAATCATTGAGGAGCCATTTCAGCTTTTAGCTGTAGATATAATAGGAACTCTAGTGCACCCCAGCAGAACAGGGAAACAGTATATCCTGACGGTGGTGGATTATGCCACCGGTATCCTGAGGCCGTGGCTCTGTCCAGCATTACAGCCATAAAGGTAGCAGAGGCTCTTGTTACCGTCTTCACCCGAGTAGGATTTCCCAGTGAAATACTATCAGATCAAGGGATCCAGTTCACGTCAGACTTGGTCCAGTTCCTGCGGCGTCCGAGCCATTCGCACCACCCCATACCACCCCGAACCAATGGACTGTGTGACCATTTTAATGGAACCCTAAAAATTTGCTACGTGCCTTTGCAGACACTGAACGGGACTGGGAGCAATACCTGCCACATCTCCTGTTTGCCTACCCAAGAGTCAACCGGATTTTCCCCTTTCGAACTGCTCTATGGTCGAAGGGTCCGTGGGGTCCTCACCCTTCTAAAGGAATACTGGGAGATATCACCGACACTGGAGTACCTGTCATTCCTTATGTTCTGGAATTTCGAGAACGCCTTACCCGACTAGTGACCTTGGCTAAAGAACGCCTGCAAGGGGCCCAGTATAGCCAGAAGACCTGGTATGATCGGAAAGCAAGGACCCGTGAATTTATTGAAGGGCAACAAGTGCTCATGATTATCGCTGCCCCTGCCAACAAGCTTCAAGCAACATGGGATGGCCCTTACCGAGTTATCCGAAAATGTAATGACACTAATTACGTCATTGCCATGAACCCTAGTGGCCGGCGACAAGAGACTGTCCACATCAACATGCTGAAAGATTACCACGACCGGTCCCTACCTGTTTTGGCCATTTGCTATCCCCCTAGTGATAAGGAAGGAGACAACTCCCTCCCGGACTTTCTACATCTGGCTCGAGCTGGGGGTACTCTGGACCAAGTGCCCCTGGGACCCCATCTGTTGAATATCCAAAAGGGTGATATTCTCGGCTTGCTGGGTCCGAGGGCTTCCGTGTTTTCCTCAGCGCCGGACGGACAACACTCACCACCACGTGGAAACTCCAGGACAACGCCCAATCCAGCAGGCCCGCTACCGAGTTCCTGAGGCCGTTCGGGACATGATCAAGAATGAACTGGCGGACATGAAACAACTTGGGATTATTAGGCCATCTCAGAGCCCCTGGGCCTCCCCTCTGATACTGGTGCCCAAAAAGGATGGCACAACGCGATTCTGCGTAGATTACCTGAGCCTAAATGATGCCATCAAATGTGACGAGTACCCTATGCCCCAGATTGATGATCTGTTGGATCGGCTGGCCAGTGTTTAATTTGTAACTACATAAGACTTGAGCAAGGGGTACTGGCAGATACCCCTAAAAGAGGACACCCGGAAGCGATCTGCATTTATTACCCCCTTTGGACTCTTGAGTTCCTGGGAATGCCCTTTGGGGTGAAAAATGCCCCAGCAACCTTCCAAAGATCGGTAGACCGGCTGTTAGAACAATGTCAGGACTTTGCCTGTGCATACTTGGATGATATTGCCATTTTCAGCACATCATGGGAGGAACATCTTAAACACTTAGGGTATGTTCACACGTAGTCAACAAAAACGTCTGAAAATCCAGAGCTGTTTTCAAGGGAAAACAGACCCTGCTTTTCAGACGTTTTTTTACCAACTCGCATTTTTCGCGGCGTTTTCACGCCGTTTTCGCGCCGTTTTTTACGTCCGTTTTTGGAGCTGTTTTCATTGGAGTCTATGAGAAAACAGCTCCAAAAACGTCCAAAGAAGTGTCCTGCACTTCTTTTGACGAGGCTGTATTTTTACGCGTCGTCGTTTGACAGCTGTCAAACGACGACGCGTAAATAACAGGTCGTCTGCACAGTACGTCGGCAAACCCATTCAAATGAATGGGCAGATGTTTGCCGACGTATTTGAGATGTATTTCCAGACGTAAAACGAGGCAAAATACGCCTCGTATACGTCTGAAATTTGGCCGTGTGAACATACCCTTAGGCATAGTGTTAGACCATATTCTTGCAGCAGGACTGACAATTCGTCCTGATAAATGCCAGTTGGGTATGGCTGAGGTGCAATATCTGGGGCACAGAGTAGGAGGGGGAACCTAAGACCTGAGCCTGCCAAGGTGGAAGCCATTAGCAACTGGCCTACCTCTAATAATAAGAAACAAGTACTGGCCTTTTTGAGGACCGCCAGTTACTACCGAAAATGAGTTTCCGATTTCAGTTCCCTGGCAAAGCCCCTAAATGACCTGACCCGCAAAAACATGCCTAGTATGGTGAAGTGGACACCTGCCTGTGAGGAAGCCTTTATAGCATTAAAGACGGCTCTCACCACTGCCCCTGTCTTGGCCGCACCAGACTACAAGCACAGGTTCCTTGTGCAGACAGATGCATCCACCTACGGTATTGGAGCAGTTCTTAGCCAGATAAACGCGGCTGGGCTTTAACATCCAGTTGCTTTCATCAGTCGTAAACTACTAGATCGGGAAGTTGCCTGTGCCACTATTGAAATACAGTGCCCTGCCATCGTATGGGCTCTCAAAATTACAGCCATACCTTTATGACAGAGACTTTACAATTGTAACGGATCACAATCCCCTCACATGGCTGAACCGAGGGTCAGGGGACAATGGACGATTACTGCGGTGGAGCCTGTCCTTACAACCTTACAGCTTCTCCATCCAATACAAACGGGGAAGCCAACACCAAAATGCTGATGGACTGTCCCTACAAGAAGAGCCATAGACCGCCCCCCCCCCCCGTGCTGATCGAGGAACCCGGCAACTGTTGGGAATTATTTTGCGGTCATACAATGAACTATCAAAAGTAGATCAGTGTGCACTACGAAAAAAACACCCCGATCACCTAATTATATATATACATACGTATATATATATATATATATAAATATATATATATATATATATATATATATATATATATATATACATATATATATACAAACGAGGAAATAGACGCAGCACTCCAAAAGTAGTTGCAAAGATAGTGGTTTATTCACCCATGTACAGAAATAGCTATGTTTCAGTCCTCTCAGCAGGACCTTTGTCAAGCTTGACAAAGGTCCTGCTGAGAGGACTGAAACGTAGCTATTTCTGTACATGGGTGAATAAACCACTATCTTTGCAACTACTTTTGGAGTGCTGCGTCTATTTCCTCGTTTGTGTATCCAATTCAGGACCGTGTGGATGACGGTCAAGGACGCATAGCACCGTGATACTTGAACTCTCTGAAGTGCAACTTTTTTCTACCTAATATATATATATATATATATATATATATATATATATATATATATTATATAATAGATTAAGGTTAGGATTTAGGGCTGTAATAGCAGTACTATCTGTAAGGCTAGATCAGGGCTTCATTAGGGTTAGGGCTTTATTTTATTTTTACGTCTGTTATAAAAAACAAAAACGAAACAAGCAAAACAAAAAAAAAACAAAAAAAAAAGTTTTAAGCTGGGTACCCACAGGGGCGGATACGCTACGTAAAAATCACGCAGCGTGTCCAACCTAGAACCCGCAGTATATTTCGTCCCAAAATCGCACTACATTGTGGTGCAGTTTTTCTAATGCAATATTCGCTGCGGAAAAAAGCCGTTCATACTTACACCCTCCCTCCTCTGATGTCCGCTCCAGCCTCCCTGGATGACATTGCAAGAACTGTGATGCTGCAGCCTGTGATTGGCTGCAGGGGTCATATGGGACGCAACGTCATCCCAGGAGGAAGGAGGGCATTTTGGGTAAGTATGTTTTTGTTTTTTTTTCCGGAAGTGCGATCTTTACGATTACGCCGCAAAACTTGGCTTTCTGTTGCGGGTTTTGAATCCTCATTGAATTGAATGTGAATACTCGCAATGGAAAATCAACAATAACTCAGCATAATTTGACATGCTGCGGAATTAAATTCTGCACCGCAGGTAAATTTATTGACGTTTACACTGCAGGTTTTTTTCCGCAGCGTGGGCATGAGATTTGGTAAATCTCACCTACTTTGCTGCTACTGAAAATGCTGCGGAATTTCCGCTACGTGTAGGAACTCGGCCTTAGTGTTATTCTTAGGCTTACTTTAGGTTATATTAGGACGTATAGAGCTTGTGTATGTACCCACACATAATGTCTCAGAGAATGTACCGTGCGGAGCAAGCCTCACTATGCTTCGACAGTTCTGAGAGACCGACACCGCTTCAGAAGCGGAACCTTTTTCCGACAGTGGCGATTCCAATTCTACCACTGGACCCCATAGCCCTATGGTGGTAGATACAGCCGTCGCTGTCGAGGTGTCAAGTGCAGGGCCGAGTGTTGCAGTCCCTCCTGCAATGTGGGATCCCGCACTATAGTTTTCTCCCCAAGTACCCCAAATGGAAGCGACTCCAGGAATTAATGTCGATGTTGCAAATATTACAGCCTATGATTTTTTTTATTTATACGTATGTGATACAGTCCTACAATTAATTGTCCAGCAGACTAATCTTTATGCTATTTCATTTGTTCTGCAAAAGTCTGCATCTATTTACTTAAGAATGTGGAATGGCACAAGTGTCCCAGAAATTAAAATATTTTTAGGCATTACTCTCAATTTGGGTTTGGTTAAAAAAACAAAAACATCTGTCCGGTCCTACTGGACTTCTAGTGCTGTCCACGCTATCCCTGTATTTGTAGCAGTGATGTCCAGAAACCGCTATGAAGCCCTAATGCGGTTCATGTATTTTACCAATAATTCCCAAGTCCCCCCAAGAAGTGACCCAGGCTGTGATTGGCTTAATAAATTAATGCCATTAATCGCCCTTCTAAGGGATTTATCTGTAGATGAATCACTTATGAGCTTTAAAGGCCGTATTTCTTTTTGTCAATTCATCCCCTCCAAACGAGCCAGATATGGGGTAAAAATGAAACAAATTTATTGGGGGTGTAGATCTTTCAGACCAGGTGCTTCAACCTTACCCGGTGAAGAAAAAATATGCCTAGTACAAAAAGGTGCCAATCTCCTTAATTCAGATTACTACGTATAACAGTTTTGTTCTTTTTAAAAAGGCCTAAGTAACGCTCACTTTTTTTCAGTACCAGGAGCAGGAGTTTTGATTCCACTATACCTGCGAGTCTGAATATGTGCGCAGACTTTCAGAGCGCCACTTTTTACACCCCGTCCCTTTCACCGAGACCCAAAAATATCTCCAAAAAAGGTGCCGGGTATGTAGTAAGCAGGGAAGGAGTAGGGATACCCGCTTTTACTCCCCATGTGTCTATCAAAACCAGGCCTTTGAAACTACCCCTCTTTCAAAACCAGATCACACAGATTACAATTACTAATATTAACACAAAAAAAAAAGGGGGTGTGGGTCTTTTTAGGGAGTCGATTTATTTATATTTTCTTTTTCGTTTGTGGGATTTCCAAGTAGGGAGGATTTCTTTTGGGAAAGGTCATAGAGCATATTTTTTTCAGACCGTGAAACTAATTTTACTCTTTATGATTTTATTTATTTGTGGGTGATCAAGTCCTGGAATTACATTTTCCAGTACAAAATCCCACTGCTATCAATTACAGATAATGGACCCCCAATGTCCCTGAACTAAATTTTTTTGGGGGAATTACATTATTAACCCCTTAAGGACGCATTTTTGAAATCTGACATATTTCACTTTATGTGGTAATAACGTCGGAATGCTTAAACCTATCCAAGCGATTCTGAGAATGTTTTCTCGTGACACATTGGGCTTTATGTTAGTGGCAAAATTTGGACGATATATTCAGTGTTTATTGGTGAAAAATTGCAAAATGTAGAGAAAATTTATAAAAAATAGCATTTTTCAAAATATAAATGCATCTGCTTGTAAAACAGACAGTTATACCACCCAAAATAGTTACTAGCTCACATTTCCCATATGTCTACTTTAGATTGGCATAGTTTTTTGAACATTCTTTTATTTTTCTTGGACGTTACAAGGCTTAGAACATAAACAGCAATTTTTCATATTTTTAAGAAAATTTCAAAAGCCCTTTTTTAAGGTACCTGTTCAGTTCCGAAGTGGCTTTGAGAGGCCTATGTATTAGAAACCCCCATAAAACACCCCATTTTGAAAACTAGACCCATCAAAGTATTCAAAACAGCATTTAGAAAGTTTATTTAACCCTTCAGGCATTTCACAGAAATTCAAGAAAAGTAGAGGTGAAATTTGCAAATTTAATTTTTCTTGCTGAATTTCAATTGTATAAAAAAAAATTCTGTAACACAGAAGGTTTTACCAGAAAAACAATACTAAATATGTATTGTCCAGATTCTGCAGTTTTTAGAAATGTCCCACATGTGTCTCTAGTGCGCTCGTGGACTGAAACACAAGCCCCAGAAGCAAAGAAGCGCCTAGTGCATTTTGAGGCCTCTTTTTTATTAGAATATATTTTAGGCAGCATGCCAGGTTTGAAGAGGTGTTGAGGTGCCAAAACAGTAGGAATCCCCAAAAAGTGACCCCATTTCGGAAACTAAACCCCTCAAGGAATTCATTTGTGGTTGTTGTTACCATTTTGACCCCACAGTTTTTCCACAGCACGTATTTGAATTGGGCTATGAAATTAAAAAAATGAAATTTTTTCCAATAAGATGTCATTTTTTATCAAAATTTCTTATTTTCACAGGTAACAAAATACCCCATTTTGTTGCCCAATTTGTCCTGAGTGCGGCAATACCCCATTTGTGGTGATAAATTGCCGTTTGGGCCCATTGGAGGGCTCAGAAGGAAAGGAGAGCTATGTGTTTGTTGGAGTCCAGATTTTGCTGGATTGGTTTTCGGGTGCCATGTCGCTTTTGCAGAGCCCCAGAGGTATCAAAGCAATGGAAACCCACCAGAAGTGACCCCATTTTGGAAACTACCCCCTCAAGGAATTCATTTATTGGGGTTGTGACCATTTTGACCCCATAGTTTTTTCACATAACTTATTTGAATTGGGCTGGGAATTCAAACAAAATTTATTTTTTCCAATAATATGTAGTTTTGGCTGAAAATTTCTTATTTTCACAAGAAATAAAATACCCCATTTTGTTGCCCAATTTGTCCTGAGTGCGGCAATGCCCAATTTGTGGTGATAAACTGATGTTTGGGACCATGGGAGGGCTCAGAAGGAAAGGACCACCATTTGGCCTACTGGGGATTTTCTGGTGCGAAGTCATGTATGCAGAAGCCCCTGAGGTAACAGTACAGTTGAAACCTCCAAGAAGTGACCCCATTTTAAAAACTACACCCCTTAAGGCATTCATTTAGAGGTGTAGTGAGCATTTTGACCGGAGACATACACCCTATAAACTGTAATGTGTGTTCCCACGGGTATGGCAATACCCTACATGTGGCTGTTATCAGCTGCCTGGGCACGCAGCAGGGCTCAGAGGGGAAAGACGACGGGGGATAAGCTGTGCGGAGTGCATCAGGGTAAGTAAAACTGGGGTAGATTAAAAATCAAGGGATGTGTAATGACAAGGTAGGGAGACAGACAGGTGAGCCCTAATCTACCCGCCACTCAGTCCCTGCCTACTTGCAACGACCCGTCCTAAGCGACAGGGTACAACTGGGCGACGGTCCCTACGCTCAGTAAGTGCAAGACAGACAAAACAGACAGGGGTACACAGAAGATAGGGAAACGGGGCAGCTGCCCACGGAGACACCGTGAGCAACAAGAGTGGTGAACGAGCCGAGTCAAACAAGGAGTGAGCGAGGTACAAAACGCTGAGCAGGAGAGTTGTCAGAAAGCCAAGGTCAATAACAAGCAGAGGATCAGTAGTACAAGCAGCAGCAGCAAGCCAGGAAACAAGCATAGAAGAATCACAGGCAAAGGAGGAACAGGAAAGGCAGCTATAAATAGACAGTGGGCGGGAACTAGCTCCGTCTGGCCAGGCTGTGATAGGCTCTCCCACTCCTAAGCCTGACATCCTGAGTGGTGGAAGATGGAGTCAGTCTCACAGACATAGGAGCAGGTGCAGACTGATTGCCCACGGGCGTCGACACAGAACCTGTGTCTGGCAAATCCTTTACAGGATGTATGATAAATTTTGAAGCACTCTTTCATATGGAGCCTTAGTTTTTCGGGACACGTGT
This sequence comes from Rhinoderma darwinii, assembly GCF_050947455.1. NCBI lineage: Eukaryota > Metazoa > Chordata > Amphibia > Anura > Rhinodermatidae > Rhinoderma > Rhinoderma darwinii. Next base: position 24,834 of record NW_027463293.1, on the reverse strand, counting down.
CACATTGATATATTGTGTCCTTCCTTATCCCCCTCTTATAGCAGACTTTGTACCTCTTTTGACTTTTTCCTTTCTTGCCAGTTTGGGGAACTTCTCCTGGAAAGTGTTGCCCTGGTACGATGCGTGTGGCCATGCTTCCAGAAGTACTGGGTGCCCCCCCCTTCTTGGTCCCTAAAAATTAGTTTCTTGATAACCACCTCTTGAAATTTCAGGAAAGTTCCCCTCTGGCCTGTACATCGACGTAGCACGTACACATTGTACAATGCCATCTGTATGATGTGCACGGCCAGCTTCTTATACCACACCGCATGGCGCTGTAGGGCTTCAGGGCTTGATCTAACAAGTCCACCCCTCCCATGTACCTACTGTAGTCCAGGATGCAGTCTGGTTTAGGGGTCTTTGTACTGGTACCTCGTACAGGTACATGGGTACTGGTGTGACATCTCTCTTGTCCTTGTACTTGACACACAATATGTTGCTGCTAGATTGTGCCCTGCTCTCACCCCCTCTGAGTGTTTGCCCAAGCAGAGTCTTAGGGAGGCCTCTCAGATTTCTTCTAGCGGTGCCGCATGACTTCTGGAAGCGTGGCAGTTGAAGAGAGTGACGCTGGTATAAAAATTATCCAGGTAGAGGTGGTAACCCTGGTCTAGCAGTGGGTGCACCAAATCCCACACAATTTTTGCATTAACTCCCAGTAAGGGGGGGGGGGGAGGGCATTCTGGGGGCTGAATACTAGTGTCCTTCCCTTCATATATCCTAAATTTGTAGGTATACCCTGATGCACTCTCGCACCGCTTATACATCTTCACGCCATACCTTGCCCTCTTACCCAGCAGGTACTCGCGGAATTGAAGCCTCCCTTTAAAATGTACCAAGGACTCCTCAATAGAAATAAACGTCTCGGTGGTGTATGCTTGGGAAAACCGGACACTGAAACGGTCTAATAGGGGTCTCCGTTTATACAAACGGGCAAAACTGGGGTCATCTTGGAGTAGGCAATGCTCATCAGGAGAAGCAAATTATTGCCTCATTTTTTTTTTTTTTTAGGTTCCACTTCAGTTCTGAAGTTGCTTTGAGGGGCCCATATATTAGACACCCCTATGAAACACCCTATTTTAGAAACTAGACCCCTCAAAGTATTCACAATAGCATTTAGAAAGTTTATGAACCCTTTAGGTGTTTCACAGGAATTTAGAGCAAAGTAGAGGTGAAATTTACATATTTATTTTTGTCAGAAAATCCTTTTTATACAATTTTTTTTCTATAACACAAAAGGTTTTACCAGAGAAACGCAACTCAAAATGTATTGCCCGGATTCTGCAGTTTTGAGAAATATCCCACATGTGGCTCTAGTGCGGTAATGGACTGAAGCACCGGCCTCAGAAGCAAAGGAAGACCTAGTGGATTTTGAGGTCTCCTTTTTATTAGGCACCATGTCCGGTTTGAAAAGGTCTTGTGGTGCCAAAACAGTGGAAACCCCCCAAAAGTGACCCCATTTTGGAAACTAGACCCCTTGAGGAATTCATTGCAGTTTTCATGGGGTGCATGCGACTTTTTGATCAGTTTTTATTCTATTTTTTTTACAGCGTTCACCGTGCGCAATAAATGACACATTGACTTTATTCTGCGGGGCGATACGATTACGGCGATACCAGATGTTTATAGTTTTTTATGTCTTATGGCGTTTGCACAATAAAATACGTTTTGGAAAAAATCATTCCCTTTTTGTGTTACCTTATTCTAAGAGCCAGAACTTTTTTATTTTTCCATCAAGAAAGCCATGCGAGGACTTATTTTTTGTGTAACGAACTGTAGTTTCGATCAGGACCATTTTTAGGTACATGCGACTTTTTGATCTCTTTTTATTCCATTTTTTGGGATGTGAAGTGACCAAACAATTGTGATTTTGGTACGGTCTATTATTATTTTCTTTTACGGCTTTCACCGCGCGGGATAAATAACAAAATAATTTTGTAGTTCAGGCCGTTACGGACGCGGCGATACCAATTATGTATAGTTTATTTGTTTGTTTATATATTTTTATTAATAATAAAGGACTGATAAGGGAAAAAGGGGGGATTTTTACTTTTAATACTTTTAAAACTTTTATTTTCTTATTTTTACACATCTCTTTTTTACTTTATTACTTTGTCCCACTAGGGGACTTGAGGGCAGGAGGCCCTGATCGCTATTCTAATACACTGCACTACATGCGTAGTGCAGTGTATTGGAGCGGTCAGCTACTCACTGACAGCAAGAATAGTGGGTCCTGACTTCGTCAGGACCCACTAGGCTTCCGTCGATGGCATAGCCGGACGCCATTATTTGGTGTCCGGTTGCCATAGTTACAATCGCCAGCCGCTATCGTGTAGCAGGCCGGCGATTGTAGCTTAACCCCTAAAAAGCCGCGATCGCTATTGAATGTGGCTTTCGGTCCCCGCTGTAGGAGCTGTGACAGCTGCTGTACGAGACAGCAGCTGTTACAGCTCCTGTATGTGTCGGGAGGACGGCCAAACTCCCGTGACGTACTATTAGGTCATGGAGCGCGAACGATACAGCTACCATGACCTAATAGTACGTCCAGGAGCGGGAAAAGGTTAATGAGGTTTGTTAAAGAGGCTCTGTCAACACATTACAAGTGCCTTATCTCCTATATAAGTAAAGAGGCTCTGTCACCACATTATAAGTGTCCTATCTCCTATATAAGTAAAGAGACTGTCACCACATTATAAGTGTCCTATCTCCTATATAAGTAAAGAGACTCTGTCACCACATTATAAGTGCCCTATCTCCTATATAAGTAAAGAGACTGTCACCACATTATAAGTGTCCTATCTCCTATATAAGTAAAGAGACTCTGTCACCACATTATAAATGCCCTATCTCCTATATAAGTAAAGAGGCCATGTCACCACATTATAAGTGCCCTATCTCCTATATAAGTAAAGAGGCTCTGTCACCACATTATAAGTGCCCTATCTCCTATATAAGTAAAGAGACCATGTCACCATATTATAAGTGTCCTATCTCCTATATAAGTAAAGAGGCTCTGTCACCACATTATAAGTGCCCTATCTCCTATATAAGTAAAGAGGCTGTCTCCACATTATAAGTGTCCTATCTCCTATATAAGTAAAGAGACTATGTCACCACATTATAAGTGTCCCATCTCCTATATAAGTAAAGAGACTCTGTCACCACATTATAAGTGTCCTATTTCCTATATAATTAAAGAGGCTCTGTCACCACATTATAAGTGCCCTATCTCCTATATAAGTAAAGAGGCTCTGTCACCACATTATAAGTGCCCTATCTCCTATATAAGTAATGAGACTGTCTCCACATTATAAGTGTCCTATCTCCTATATAAGTAAAGAGACTATGTCACCACATTATAAGTGTCCCATCTCCTATATAATTAAAGAGGCTCTGTCACCACATTATAAGTGCCCTATCTCCTATATAAGTAAAGAGGCTCTGTCACCACATTATAAGTGCCCTATCTCCTATATAAGTAATGAGACTGTCACCACATTATAAGTGCCCTATCTCCTATATAAGTAAAGAGGCTGTCACCACATTATAAGTGTCCTATCTCCTATATAAGTAAAGAGACTCTGTCACCACATTATAAGTGTCCTATCTCCTATATAAGTAAAGAGGCTGTCACCACATTATAAGTGTCCTATCTCCTATATAAGTAAAGAGACTCTGTCACCACATTATAAGTGCCCTATCTCCTATATAAGTAAAGAGGCTGTCACCACATTATAAGTGCCCTATCTCCTATATAAGTAAAGAGACTCTGTCACCACATTATAAGTGCCCTATCTCCTATATAAGTAAAGAGACTCTGTCACCACATTATAAGTGTCCTATCTCCTATATAAGTAAAGAGGCTCTGTCACCACATTATAAGTGCCCTATCTCCTATATAAGTAAAGAGGCTCTGTCACCACATTATAAGTGTCCTATCTCCTATATAAGTAAAGAGACTCTGTCACCACATTATAAGTGTCCTATCTCCTATATAAGTAAAGAGACTCTGTCACCACATTATAAGTGTCCTATCTCCTATATAAGTAAAGAGGCTGTCACCACATTATAAGTGTCCTATCTCCTATATAAGTAAAGAGACTCTGTCACCACATTATAAGTGTCCTATCTCCTATGTAAGTAAAGAGGCTCTGTCACCACATTATAAGTGTCCTATCTCCTATATAAGTAAAGAGGCTCTGTCACCACATTATAAGTGTCCTATCTCCTATATAAGTAAAGAGACTCTGTCACCACATTATAAGTGTCCTATCTCCTATATAAGTAAAGAGGCTCTGTCACCACATTAAAAGTGCCCTATCTCCTATATAAGTGAAGAGACTCTGTCACCACATTATAAGTGCCCTATCTCCTATATAAGTAAAGAGACTGTCCCCACATTATAAGTGTCCTATCTCCTATATAAGTAAAGAGGCTCTGTCTCCACATTATAAGTGCCCTATCTCCTATATAAGTAAAGAGACTGTCACCACATTATAAGTGCCCTATCTCCTATATAAGTAAAGAGACTCTGTCACCACATTATAAGTGCCCTATCTCCTATATAAGTAAAGAGGCTCTGTCACCACATTATAAGTGCCCTATCTCCTATATAAGTAAAGAGGCTGTCACCACATTATAAGTTCCCTATCTCCTATATAAGTAAAGAGACTCTGTCACCACATTATAAGTGCCCTATCTCCTATATAAGTAAAGAGACTCTGTCACCACATTATAAGTGCCCTATCTCCTATATAAGTAAAGAGACTCTGTCACCACATTATAAGTGCCCTATCTCCTATATAAGTAAAGAGACTCTGTCACCACATTATAAGTGCCCTATCTCCTATATAAGTAAAGAGACTCTGTCACCACATTATAAGTGTCCTATCTCCTATATAAGTAAAGAGGCTAAAGAGGCTCTGTCTCCACATTATAAGTGCCCTATCTCCTATATAAGTAAAGAGACTCTGTCACCACATTATAAGTGCCCTATCTCCTATATAAGTAAAGAGACTGTCACCACATTATAAGTGCCCTATCTCCTATATAAGTAAAGAGGCTCTGTCACCACATTATAAGTGCCCTATCTCCTATATAAGTAAAGAGGCTCTGTCACCACATTATAAGTGTCCTGTCTCCTATATAAGTAAAGAGGCTGTCACCACATTATAAGTGCCCTATCTCCTATATAAGTAAAGAGACTCTGTCACCACATTATAAGTGCCCTATCTCCTATATAAGTAAAGAGACTGTCACCACATTATAAGTGCCCTATCTCCTATATAAGTAAAGAGACTCTGTCACCACATTATAAGTGCCCTATCTCCTATATAAGTAAAGAGACTCTGTCACCACATTATAAGTGCCCTATCTCCTATATAAGTAAAGAGGCTCTGTCACCACATTATAAGTGCCCTATCTCCTATATAAGTAAAGAGGCTGTCACCACATTATAAGTGCCCTATCTCCTATATAAGTAAAGAGACTCTGTCACCACATTATAAGTGCCCTATCTCCTATATAAGTAAAGAGACTCTGTCACCACATTATAAGTGTCCTATCTCCTATATAAGTAAAGAGGCTGTCACCACATTATAAGTGTCCTATCTCCTATATAAGTAAAGAGACTCTGTCACCACATTATAAGTGTCCTATCTCCTATATAAGTAAAGAGGCTCTGTCACCACATTATAAGTGTCCTATCTCCTATATAAGTAAAGAGGCTCTGTCACCACATTATAAGTGTCCTATCTCCTATATAAGTAAAGAGACTCTGTCACCACATTATAAGTGTCCTATCTCCTATATAAGTAAAGAGGCTCTGTCACCACATTAAAAGTGCCCTATCTCCTATATAAGTGAAGAGACTCTGTCACCACATTATAAGTGCCCTATCTCCTATATAAGTAAAGAGACTGTCCCCACATTATAAGTGTCCTATCTCCTATATAAGTAAAGAGGCTCTGTCTCCACATTATAAGTGCCCTATCTCCTATATAAGTAAAGAGACTGTCACCACATTATAAGTGCCCTATCTCCTATATAAGTAAAGAGACTCTGTCACCACATTATAAGTGCCCTATCTCCTATATAAGTAAAGAGGCTCTGTCACCACATTATAAGTGCCCTATCTCCTATATAAGTAAAGAGGCTGTCACCACATTATAAGTTCCCTATCTCCTATATAAGTAAAGAGACTCTGTCACCACATTATAAGTGCCCTATCTCCTATATAAGTAAAGAGACTCTGTCACCACATTATAAGTGCCCTATCTCCTATATAAGTAAAGAGACTCTGTCACCACATTATAAGTGCCCTATCTCCTATATAAGTAAAGAGACTCTGTCACCACATTATAAGTGTCCTATCTCCTATATAAGTAAAGAGGCTAAAGAGGCTCTGTCTCCACATTATAAGTGCCCTATCTCCTATATAAGTAAAGAGACTCTGTCACCACATTATAAGTGCCCTATCTCCTATATAAGTAAAGAGACTGTCACCACATTATAAGTGCCCTATCTCCTATATAAGTAAAGAGGCTCTGTCACCACATTATAAGTGCCCTATCTCCTATATAAGTAAAGAGGCTCTGTCACCACATTATAAGTGTCCTGTCTCCTATATAAGTAAAGAGGCTGTCACCACATTATAAGTGCCCTATCTCCTATATAAGTAAAGAGACTCTGTCACCACATTATAAGTGCCCTATCTCCTATATAAGTAAAGAGACTGTCACCACATTATAAGTGCCCTATCTCCTATATAAGTAAAGAGACTCTGTCACCACATTATAAGTGCCCTATCTCCTATATAAGTAAAGAGGCTCTGTCACCACATTATAAGTGCCCTATCTCCTATATAAGTAAAGAGGCTGTCACCACATTATAAGTGCCCTATCTCCTATATAAGTAAAGAGACTCTGTCACCACATTATAAGTGCCCTATCTCCTATATAAGTAAAGAGACTCTGTCACCACATTATAAGTGCCCTATCTCCTATATAAGTAAAGAGACTCTGTCACCACATTATAAGTGCCCTATCTCCTATATAAGTAAAGAGACTCTGTCACCACATTATAAGTGCCCTATCTCCTATATAAGTAAAGAGACTCTGTCACCACATTATAAGTGTCCTATCTCCTATATAAGTAAAGAGGCTAAAGAGGCTCTGTCTCCACATTATAAGTGCCCTATCTCCTATATAAGTAAAGAGACTCTGTCACCACATTATAAGTGCCCTATCTCCTATATAAGTAAAGAGACTGTCACCACATTATAAGTGCCCTATCTCCTATATAAGTAAAGAGGCTCTGTCACCACATTATAAGTGCCCTATCTCCTATATAAGTAAAGAGGCTCTGTCACCACATTATAAGTGTCCTGTCTCCTATATAAGTAAAGAGGCTGTCACCACATTATAAGTGCCCTATCTCCTATATAAGTAAATAGACTCTGTCACCACATTATAAGTGTCCTATCTCCTATATAAGTAAAGAGGCTAAAGAGGCTCTGTCTCCACATTATAAGTGCCCTATCTCCTATATAAGTAAAGAGGCTCTGTCACCACATTATAAGTGCCCTATCTCCTATATAAGTAAAGAGGCTCTGTCACCACATTATAAGTGCCCTATCTCCTATATAAGTAAAGAGGCTGTCACCACATTATAAGTGCCCTATCTCCTATATAAGTAAAGAGACTCTGTCACCACATTATAAGTGCCCTATCTCCTATATAAGTAAAGAGACTCTGTCACCACATTATAAGTGTCCTATCTCCTATATAAGTAAAGAGGCTCTGTCACCACATTATAAGTGCCCTATGTCCTATATAAGTAATGAGACTCTGTCACCACATTATAAGTGCCCTATCTCCTATATAAGTAAAGAGGCTCTGTCACCACATTATAAGTGCCCTATCTCCTATATAAGTAAAGAGACTCTGTCACCACATTATAAGTGCCCTATCTCCTATATAAGTAAAGAGACTCTGTCACCACATTATAAGTGCCCTATCTCCTATATAAGTAAAGAGACTCTGTCACCACATTATAAGTGTCCTATCTCCTATATAAGTAAAGAGGCTAAAGAGGCTCTGTCTCCACATTATAAGTGCCCTATCTCCTATATAAGTAAAGAGACTCTGTCACCACATTATAAGTGCCCTATCTCCTATATAAGTAAAGAGACTGTCACCACATTATAAGTGCCCTATCTCCTATATAAGTAAAGAGGCTCTGTCACCACATTATAAGTGCCCTATCTCCTATATAAGTAAAGAGGCTCTGTCACCACATTATAAGTGTCCTGTCTCCTATATAAGTAAAGAGGCTGTCACCACATTATAAGTGCCCTATCTCCTATATAAGTAAAGAGACTCTGTCACCACATTATAAGTGCCCTATCTCCTATATAAGTAAAGAGACTCTGTCACCACATTATAAGTGCCCTATCTCCTATATAAGTAAAGAGACTCTGTCACCACATTATAAGTGCCCTATCTCCTATATAAGTAAAGAGACTCTGTCACCACATTATAAGTGCCCTATCTCCTATATAAGTAAAGAGACTCTGTCACCACATTATAAGTGTCCTATCTCCTATATAAGTAAAGAGGCTAAAGAGGCTCTGTCACCACATTATAAGTGTCCTATCTCCTATATAAGTAAAGAGACTCTGTCACCACATTATAAGTGCCCTATCTCCTATATAAGTAAAGAGACTCTGTCACCACATTATAAGTGCCCTATCTCCTATATAAGTAAAGAGGCTGTCACCACATTATAAGTGTCCTATCTCCTATATAAGTAAAGAGACTCTGTCACCACATTATAAGTGCCCTATCTCCTATAAGTAAAGAGACTCTGTCACCACATTATAAGTGTCCTATCTCCTATATAAGTAAAGAGGCTCTGTCACCACATTATAAGTGTCCTATCTCCTATATAAGTAAAGAGACTCTGTCACCACATTATAAGTGCCCTATCTCCAATATAAGTAAAGAGGCTCTGTCACCACATTATAAGTGCCCTATCTCCTATATAAGTAAAGAGGCTCTGTCACCACATTATAAGTGCCCTATCTCCTATATAAGTAAAGAGGCTCTGTCACCACATTATAAGTGCCCTATCTCCTATATAAGTAAAGAGGCTCTGTCACCACATTATAAGTGCCCTATCTCCTATATAAGTAAAGAGACTCTGTCACCACATTATAAGTGTCCTATCTCCTATATAAGTAAAGAGGCTCTGTCACCACATTATAAGTGCCCTATCTCCTATATAAGTAAAGAGGCTCTGTCACCACATTATAAGTGTCCTATCTCCTATATAAGTAAAGAGACTCTGTCACCACATTATAAGTGTCCTATCTCCTATATAAGTAAAGAGGCTCTGTCACCACATTATAAGTGTCCTATCTCCTATATAAGTAAAGAGACTCTGTCACCACATTATAAGTGCCCTATCTCCTATATAAGTAAAGAGGCTCTGTCACCACATTATAAGTGTCCTATCTCCTATATAAGTAAAGAGGCTCTGTCACCACATTATAAGTGTCCTATCTCCTATATAAGTAAAGAGACTCTGTCACCACATTATAAGTGTCCTATCTCCTATATAAGTAAAGAGGCTCTGTCACCACATTATAAGTGTCCTATCTCCTATATAAGTAAAGAGACTCTGTCACCACATTATAAGTGCCCTATCTCCTATATAAGTAAAGAGGCTCTGTCACCACATTATAAGTGCCCTATCTCCTATATAAGTAAAGAGACTCTGTCACCACATTATAAATGCCCTATCTCCTATATAAGTAAAGAGGCTCTGTCACCACATTATAAGTGTCCTATCACCTATATAAGTAAAGAGGCTCTGTCACCACATTATAAGTGCCCTATCTCCTATATAAGTAAAGAGGCTCTGTCACCACATTATAAGTGCCCTATCTCCTATATAAGTAAAGAGGCTCTGTCACCACATTATAAGTGCCCTATCTTCTATATAAGTAAAGAGGCTCTGTCACCACATTATAAGTGCCCTATCTCCTATATAAGTAAAGAGGCTCTGTCACCACATTATAAGTGTCCTATCTCCTATATAAGTAAAGAGGCTGTCACCACATTATAAGTGCCCTATCTCCTATATAAGTAAAGAGGCTCTGTCACCACATTATAAGTGTCCTGTCTCCTATATAAGTAAAGAGGCTGTCACCACATTATAAGTGTCCTGTCTCCTATATAAGTAAAGAGACTCTGTCACCACATTATAAGTGCCCTATCTCCTATATAAGTAAAGAGACTCTGTCACCACATTATAAGTGCCCTATCTCCTATATAAGTAAAGAGACTCTGTCACCACATTATAAGTGCCCTATCTCCTATATAAGTAAAGAGACTCTGTCACCACATTATAAGTGCCCTATCTCCTATATAAGTAAAGAGACTCTGTCACCACATTATAAGTGCCCTATCTCCTATAAGTAAAGAGACTCTGTCACCACATTATAAGTGTCCTATCTCCTATATAAGTAAAGAGGCTCTGTCACCACATTATAAGTGTCCTATCTCCTATATAAGTAAAGAGACTCTGTCACCACATTATAAGTGCCCTATCTCCTATATAAGTAAAGAGACTCTGTCACCACATTATAAGTGCCCTATCTCCTATATAAGTAAAGAGGCTCTGTCACCACATTATAAGTGTCCTATCTCCTATATAAGTAAAGAGACTCTGTCACCACATTATAAGTGCCCTATCTCCTATAAGTAAAGAGACTCTGTCACCACATTATAAGTGTCCTATCTCCTATATAAGTAAAGAGGCTCTGTCACCACATTATAAGTGTCCTATCTCCTATATAAGTAAAGAGACTCTGTCACCACATTATAAGTGCCCTATCTCCTATATAAGCAAAGAGGCTGTCACCACATTATAAGTGCCCTATCTCCTATATAAGTAAAGAGGCTCTGTCACCACATTATAAGTGTCCTATCTCCTATATAAGTAAAGAGACTCTGTCACCACATTATAAGTGCCCTATCTCCTATAAGTAAAGAGACTCTGTCACCACATTATAAGTGTCCTATCTCCTATATAAGTAAAGAGGCTCTGTCACCACATTATAAGTGCCCTATCTCCTATATAAGTAAAGAGGCTGTCACCACATTATAAGTGTCCTATCTCCTATATAAGTAAAGAGACTCTGTCACCACATTATAAGTGCCCTATCTCCTATATAAGTAAAGAGGCTCTGTCACCACATTATAAGTGCCCTATCTCCTATATAAGTAAAGAGGCTCTGTCACCACATTATAAGTGCCCTATCTCCTATATAAGTAAAGAGGCTCTGTCACCACATTATAAGTGCCCTATCTCCTATATAAGTAAAGAGGCTCTGTCACCACATTATAAGTGCCCTATCTCCTATATAAGTAAAGAGGCTCTGTCACCACATTATAAGTGCCCTATCTCCTATATAAGTAAAGAGGCTCTGTCACCACATTATAAGTGCCCTATCTCCTATATAAGTAAAGAGGCTCTGTCACCACATTATAAGTGCCCTATCTCCTATATAAGTAAAGAGGCTCTGTCACCACATTATAAGTGCCCTATCTCCTATATAAGTAAAGAGACTCTGTCACCACATTATAAGTGCCCTATCTCCTATATAAGTAAAGAGACTCTGTCACCACATTATAAGTGCCCTATCTCCTATATAAGTAAAGAGACTCTGTCACCACATTATAAGTGCCCTATCTCCTATATAAGTAAAGAGACTCTGTCACCACATTATAAGTGCCCTATCTCCTATATAAGTAAAGAGACTCTGTCACCACATTATAAGTGCCCTATCTCCTATAAGTAAAGAGACTCTGTCACCACATTATAAGTGTCCTATCTCCTATATAAGTAAAGAGGCTCTGTCACCACATTATAAGTGTCCTATCTCCTATATAAGTAAAGAGACTCTGTCACCACATTATAAGTGCCCTATCTCCTATATAAGTAAAGAGACTCTGTCACCACATTATAAGTGCCCTATCTCCTATATAAGTAAAGAGGCTCTGTCACCACATTATAAGTGTCCTATCTCCTATATAAGTAAAGAGACTCTGTCACCACATTATAAGTGCCCTATCTCCTATAAGTAAAGAGACTCTGTCACCACATTATAAGTGTCCTATCTCCTATATAAGTAAAGAGGCTCTGTCACCACATTATAAGTGTCCTATCTCCTATATAAGTAAAGAGACTCTGTCACCACATTATAAGTGCCCTATCTCCTATATAAGCAAAGAGGCTGTCACCACATTATAAGTGCCCTATCTCCTATATAAGTAAAGAGGCTCTGTCACCACATTATAAGTGTCCTATCTCCTATATAAGTAAAGAGACTCTGTCACCACATTATAAGTGCCCTATCTCCTATAAGTAAAGAGACTCTGTCACCACATTATAAGTGCCCTATCTCCTATATAAGTAAAGAGGCTCTGTCACCACATTATAAGTGCCCTATCTCCTATATAAGTAAAGAGGCTGTCACCACATTATAAGTTCCCTATCTCCTATATAAGTAAAGAGACTCTGTCACCACATTATAAGTGCCCTATCTCCTATATAAGTAAAGAGACTCTGTCACCACATTATAAGTGCCCTATCTCCTATATAAGTAAAGAGACTCTGTCACCACATTATAAGTGCCCTATCTCCTATATAAGTAAAGAGACTCTGTCACCACATTATAAGTGTCCTATCTCCTATATAAGTAAAGAGGCTAAAGAGGCTCTGTCTCCACATTATAAGTGCCCTATCTCCTATATAAGTAAAGAGACTCTGTCACCACATTATAAGTGCCCTATCTCCTATATAAGTAAAGAGACTGTCACCACATTATAAGTGCCCTATCTCCTATATAAGTAAAGAGGCTCTGTCACCACATTATAAGTGCCCTATCTCCTATATAAGTAAAGAGGCTCTGTCACCACATTATAAGTGTCCTGTCTCCTATATAAGTAAAGAGGCTGTCACCACATTATAAGTGCCCTATCTCCTATATAAGTAAAGAGACTCTGTCACCACATTATAAGTGCCCTATCTCCTATATAAGTAAAGAGACTGTCACCACATTATAAGTGCCCTATCTCCTATATAAGTAAAGAGACTCTGTCACCACATTATAAGTGCCCTATCTCCTATATAAGTAAAGAGGCTCTGTCACCACATTATAAGTGCCCTATCTCCTATATAAGTAAAGAGGCTGTCACCACATTATAAGTGCCCTATCTCCTATATAAGTAAAGAGACTCTGTCACCACATTATAAGTGCCCTATCTCCTATATAAGTAAAGAGACTCTGTCACCACATTATAAGTGCCCTATCTCCTATATAAGTAAAGAGACTCTGTCACCACATTATAAGTGCCCTATCTCCTATATAAGTAAAGAGACTCTGTCACCACATTATAAGTGCCCTATCTCCTATATAAGTAAAGAGACTCTGTCACCACATTATAAGTGTCCTATCTCCTATATAAGTAAAGAGGCTAAAGAGGCTCTGTCTCCACATTATAAGTGCCCTATCTCCTATATAAGTAAAGAGACTCTGTCACCACATTATAAGTGCCCTATCTCCTATATAAGTAAAGAGACTGTCACCACATTATAAGTGCCCTATCTCCTATATAAGTAAAGAGGCTCTGTCACCACATTATAAGTGCCCTATCTCCTATATAAGTAAAGAGGCTCTGTCACCACATTATAAGTGTCCTGTCTCCTATATAAGTAAAGAGGCTGTCACCACATTATAAGTGCCCTATCTCCTATATAAGTAAATAGACTCTGTCACCACATTATAAGTGTCCTATCTCCTATATAAGTAAAGAGGCTAAAGAGGCTCTGTCTCCACATTATAAGTGCCCTATCTCCTATATAAGTAAAGAGGCTCTGTCACCACATTATAAGTGCCCTATCTCCTATATAAGTAAAGAGGCTCTGTCACCACATTATAAGTGCCCTATCTCCTATATAAGTAAAGAGGCTGTCACCACATTATAAGTGCCCTATCTCCTATATAAGTAAAGAGACTCTGTCACCACATTATAAGTGCCCTATCTCCTATATAAGTAAAGAGACTCTGTCACCACATTATAAGTGTCCTATCTCCTATATAAGTAAAGAGGCTCTGTCACCACATTATAAGTGCCCTATGTCCTATATAAGTAATGAGACTCTGTCACCACATTATAAGTGCCCTATCTCCTATATAAGTAAAGAGGCTCTGTCACCACATTATAAGTGCCCTATCTCCTATATAAGTAAAGAGACTCTGTCACCACATTATAAGTGCCCTATCTCCTATATAAGTAAAGAGACTCTGTCACCACATTATAAGTGCCCTATCTCCTATATAAGTAAAGAGACTCTGTCACCACATTATAAGTGTCCTATCTCCTATATAAGTAAAGAGGCTAAAGAGGCTCTGTCTCCACATTATAAGTGCCCTATCTCCTATATAAGTAAAGAGACTCTGTCACCACATTATAAGTGCCCTATCTCCTATATAAGTAAAGAGACTGTCACCACATTATAAGTGCCCTATCTCCTATATAAGTAAAGAGGCTCTGTCACCACATTATAAGTGCCCTATCTCCTATATAAGTAAAGAGGCTCTGTCACCACATTATAAGTGTCCTGTCTCCTATATAAGTAAAGAGGCTGTCACCACATTATAAGTGCCCTATCTCCTATATAAGTAAAGAGACTCTGTCACCACATTATAAGTGCCCTATCTCCTATATAAGTAAAGAGACTCTGTCACCACATTATAAGTGCCCTATCTCCTATATAAGTAAAGAGACTCTGTCACCACATTATAAGTGCCCTATCTCCTATATAAGTAAAGAGACTCTGTCACCACATTATAAGTGCCCTATCTCCTATATAAGTAAAGAGACTCTGTCACCACATTATAAGTGCCCTATCTCCTATATAAGTAAAGAGACTCTGTCACCACATTATAAGTGCCCTATCTCCTATAAGTAAAGAGACTCTGTCACCACATTATAAGTGTCCTATCTCCTATATAAGTAAAGAGGCTCTGTCACCACATTATAAGTGTCCTATCTCCTATATAAGTAAAGAGACTCTGTCACCACATTATAAGTGCCCTATCTCCTATATAAGTAAAGAGACTCTGTCACCACATTATAAGTGCCCTATCTCCTATATAAGTAAAGAGGCTCTGTCACCACATTATAAGTGTCCTATCTCCTATATAAGTAAAGAGACTCTGTCACCACATTATAAGTGCCCTATCTCCTATAAGTAAAGAGACTCTGTCACCACATTATAAGTGTCCTATCTCCTATATAAGTAAAGAGGCTCTGTCACCACATTATAAGTGTCCTATCTCCTATATAAGTAAAGAGACTCTGTCACCACATTATAAGTGCCCTATCTCCTATATAAGCAAAGAGGCTGTCACCACATTATAAGTGCCCTATCTCCTATATAAGTAAAGAGGCTCTGTCACCACATTATAAGTGTCCTATCTCCTATATAAGTAAAGAGACTCTGTCACCACATTATAAGTGCCCTATCTCCTATAAGTAAAGAGACTCTGTCACCACATTATAAGTGTCCTATCTCCTATATAAGTAAAGAGGCTCTGTCACCACATTATAAGTGCCCTATCTCCTATATAAGTAAAGAGGCTGTCACCACATTATAAGTGTCCTATCTCCTATATAAGTAAAGAGACTCTGTCACCACATTATAAGTGCCCTATCTCCTATATAAGTAAAGAGGCTCTGTCACCACATTATAAGTGCCCTATCTCCTATATAAGTAAAGAGGCTCTGTCACCACATTATAAGTGCCCTATCTCCTATATAAGTAAAGAGGCTCTGTCACCACATTATAAGTGCCCTATCTCCTATATAAGTAAAGAGGCTCTGTCACCACATTATAAGTGCCCTATCTCCTATATAAGTAAAGAGGCTCTGTCACCACATTATAAGTGCCCTATCTCCTATATAAGTAAAGAGGCTCTGTCACCACATTATAAGTGCCCTATCTCCTATATAAGTAAAGAGGCTCTGTCACCACATTATAAGTGTCCTATCTCCTATATAAGTAAAGAGGCTCTGTCACCACATTATAAGTGTCCTATCTCCTATATAAGTAAAGAGACTCTGTCACCACATTATAAGTGCCCTATCTCCTATATAAGTAAAGAGGCTCTGTCACCACATTATAAGTGCCCTATCTCCTATATAAGTAAAGAGGCTCTGTCACCACATTATAAGTGCCCTATCTCCTATATAAGTAAAGAGGCTGTCAC
The DNA here is from genome assembly GCF_050947455.1 of Rhinoderma darwinii. NCBI lineage: Eukaryota > Metazoa > Chordata > Amphibia > Anura > Rhinodermatidae > Rhinoderma > Rhinoderma darwinii. The sequence goes on along the minus strand of NW_027463293.1, from coordinate 8,456 downwards.
CACATTATAAGTGTCCTATCTCCTATATAAGTAAAGAGGCTCTGTCACCACATCATAAGTGTCCTATCTCCTATATAAGTAAAGAGACTCTGTCACCACATTATACGCGTCCTATCTCCTATATAAGTAAAGAGACTCTGTCACCACATTATAAATGCCCTATCTCCTATATAAGTAAAGAGGCTCTGTCACCACATTATAAGTGTCCTATCTCCTATATAAGTAAAGAGGCTCTGTCACCACATTATAAGTGCCCTATCTCCTATATAAGTAAAGAGGCTCTGTCACCACATTATAAGTGCCCTATCTCCTATATAAGTAAAGAGGCTCTGTCACCACATTATAAGTGCCCTATCTTCTATATAAGTAAAGAGGCTGTCACCACATTATAAGTGTCCTATCTCCTATATAAGTAAAGAGGCTCTGTCACCACATCATAAGTGTCCTATCTCCTATATAAGTAAAGAGACTCTGTCACCACATTATACGCGTCCTATCTCCTATATAAGTAAAGAGACTCTGTCTGTGATGGCAGGAAGGAGGTGAAGGGAAAGTGAGCCCTAATCTACCCACCGCCCTGTCCCTGCCTACTTGCAACGACCCGCCCTAGGCGACGAGGTACAACTGGGCGGCGGTCCCTACGCTGTCTAAGTGCACAGGAAAACAAACAGGGAACACGCAAGGGAAGGGGCAGTAGCCACGGAACGCCACGAGGAAACGGAGCGGCGAACGAACAGTCAGGACCAGGACGAAGTGAGTAACCCGAGCGGGCACGGAGACAGAAGCAAGCCAGGGGCAAAGCAAAGCAGGTCAAGGAGAACTGCAGCAAGGCAGAAGCACGGCAGAAGCAGGCTGGAGCAAGCAGCAGTGGGGCCAGGAATCCAAAAGAATAACAAGCAATGAGGAAGAGAAAACTGCAGGTATAAATGGACAGGGGGCGGAGCTAACTCCGACTGACCAGGCCGCGATAGGCTCTCCCACTCCTGAGCCTGCCACCCTGATTGGTGGGAGCCGGTGTCAGTCTAAGAGGTCTGGCCTCAGGTGTCGACTGATTAACCCTGGGAGTATCCACAGACGTAGTGCCTGGCAGATCCTTTACAGTACTCCCCCTTTTATGAGGGGCCACCGGACCCTTACTAAGAGGACCCGGTTTAGTGGGGAAGAGAAGGTGGAACCTCCTGACCAATACCCCAGCGTGAACATCTCGAGCAGGTACCCAAGTCCTCTCCTCCGGCCCGTATCCTCTCCAATGGACCAGGTACTGGAGGGAGCCCTGGATCATCCTACTGTCCACAATCTTGGCCACCTCGAATTCCACCCCCTCAGGGGTGAGAACGGGAACAGGAGGTTTCCTAGAGGGGGACCAGGACGGGGAGCAGCGTTTAAGGAGGGAGGCATGAAAGACGTCGTGTATGCGGAAGGATGGGGGCAGCTCCAGACGGAAGGATACAGGGTTGAGGACTTCAATGACCTTATAAGGCCCAATAAATCGGGGAGCAAACTTCCTGGACGGGACCTTAAGGCGCAAGTTCCTGGACGACAACCAGACCAAATCCCCGACGACAAACCGGGGGTTAGCAGAACGTCTACTATCCGCCTGAATCTTTTGTGCGCTCTGGGACGCCTCTAGGTTCTTCTGAACCTGGGCCCAGACAGTGCACAGTTCCCGATGAACATCCTCTACCTCAGGATTATTGGAACAACCAGGGGAGACGGAGGAGAACCTTGGGTTAAACCCGAAATTACAGAAAAACGGGGAGACCCCTGACGAGTTACTGACCCGGTTATTCAGGGAAAATTCAGCAAGGGGAAGGAATGAGACCCAATCGAATTGACAGTCAGAGATGAAACACCTTAAATATTGTTCCAGGGATTGGTTGGTCCTTTCCGTTTGGCCGTTAGTTTCGGGATGGAAGGCGGAGGAGAAGGACAGATCAATCTCCAACTTTTTACAAAAAGCTCTCCAAAATAAGGAAACAAATTGTACCCCTCTGTCCGAAACGATATTGACTGGGGCCCCATGGAGACGCAGGATGTGTTTCACAAACAAAGAAGCTAACGTCTTGGCGTTAGGTAGCTTCTTAAGGGGCACAAAGTGGCACATCTTGCTGAAGCGGTCGACTACCACCCACACCACCGACTTGCCCTGAGATGGAGGCAAATCGGTGATAAAATCCATGGAGATATGGGTCCAAGGTCTCTGGGGAATGGGCAAGGGACGTAGTAGGCCCGCAGGTCGGGACCTAGGGGTTTTGGACCTAGCGCAAACCTCACAAGCGGCGACGTAAGCCCTAACATCTTTAGGCAACCCAGGCCACCAATAGTTTCTGGTAATGAGGTGTTTGGTGCCCAAGATGCCAGGATGACCAGATAGAGCGGAGTCATGGTTTTCCCTGAGTACCCTCAGCCGGTATTGCAGGGGAACAAACAGTTTGTCCCCAGGGACGTTCCCGGGAGCTGCACCCTGATCAGCCGCGATATCAGAAGCTAAATCAGAATCCGTGGCAGAGACTATTATACCAGGGGGTAAAATACAAGCGGGATCCTTCTCGGAAGGAGGATTGGCCATGAAACTACGTGACAGAGCATCAGCCTTAATATTCTTGGACCCAGCCCTATAGGTAACCAAGAAATTAAATCTGGTAAAGAATAGTGCCCACCGAGCTTGTCTAGGATTAAGCCTCCGGGCCGATTCTAGGAAAACCAGATTCTTGTGATCCGTAAGGACCGTTACCTGGTGTCTGGCCCCCTCCAGGAAGTGCCGCCACTCCTCAAAAGCCCATTTAATGGCTAGAAGTTCGCGGTTGCCAATATCATAGTTACTCTCCGTGGGCGAAAACTTCCTAGAGAAGTAAGCACAGGGGCGGAGATGGGTGAGGGAGCTGGTACCCTGGGACAAGACGGCCCCCACTCCCACCTCGGAAGCGTCAACCTCCACAATAAATGGCTCCTCTTGGTTGGGCTGAATCAGCACGGGGGCCGAGATAAAGCACTTCTTGAGAGTCTCAAAGGCCTGGACGGCCTCAGGGGGCCAATGGAGGACATCAGCACCCTTGCGGGTAAGGTCCGTAAGAGGCTTAGCGACGACCGAGAAGTTGGCAATAAATCTCCTGTAATAGTTGGCGAACCCTAAAAAACACTGTAACGCCTTAAGGGAGGCAGGTTGGACCCATTCCGCCACAGCTTGAACCTTGGCAGGGTCCATGCGGAATTCATGAGGAGTGAGGATTTGCCCTAAAAATGGTATCTCCTGTACCCCAAAGACACATTTTTCAGTCTTAGCAAACAGATTATTCTCCCGAAGGACCTGGAGCACCTTCCTGACATGCTCCACGTGAGAGGACCAGTCCTTGGAAAACACCAATATGTCATCAAGGTACACAACAAGAAAATTACCCAGGTACTCTCTCAGGATTTCATTAATAAAATTCTGGAAGACAGCAGGGGCGTTACACAACCCAAAGGGCATGACCAGGTATTCGAAATGACCCTCGGGTGTGTTGAACGCAGTTTTCCACTCATCCCCCTCTTTGATGCGGATAAGGTTATATGCCCCCCGTAGATCGAACTTAGAAAACCATTGGGCTCCCTGAACCTGATTAAAAAGATCCGGAATCAAAGGAAGTGGGTACTGGTTCCTTACGGTGACCTTATTCAGGTTACGATAATCAATGCACGGCCTAAGACCACCATCCTTCTTCCCCACGAAGAAGAAGCCAGCACCTACAGGAGAAGTCGAGGGGCGAATGAAACCCTTGGCCAGGCATTCCTGGATATAGACCCTCATAGCTTCACGTTCAGGACATGAAAGATTAAATATCCTACCCTTAGGAAGCTTGGCACCGGGCACCAAATCGATAGCGCAATCGTAATCTCTATGGGGGGGCAACACCTCGGAGGCCTCCTTAGAAAACACATCGGCGAAGTCCTGAACAAACTCAGGAAGCGTGTTTACCTCCTCCCGGGGAGAAATAGAGTTAACAGAAAGACATGACATAAGACATTCATTACCCCATTTGGTGAGATCCCCAGTATTCCAATCAAACGTGGGATTATGCAACTGCAACCAGGGAAGGCCTAAAACCAGATCAGACGATAATCCCTGCATCACCAGTACAGAGCACTGCTCCAAATGCATGGAGCCAACCAGGAGTTCAAAAACAGGAGTATGCTGAGTAAAATAACCATTAGCAAGGGGAGTAGAGTCGATTCCTACTACAGGGATAGGATAAGGTAAATCAATACAAGGCATCTTTAGAGACATAGCAAATTCCACAGACATGATATTAGCAGATGAGCCAGAATCCACAAAGGCACTGCCCGTGGCAGACCGGCCAGCAAACGAGACCTGAAAGGGAAGCAAAATTTTATTGCGTTTCACATTAACGGGAAATACCTGTGCGCCCAAGTGACCTCCCCGATGATCACTTAGGCGCGGAAGTTTTCCGGCTTCTTATTCTTGCGCCTGGGACAGGTGTTCAGTAGATGCTTGTCGTCCCCACAGTAGAAGCAGAGACCGTTCATTCTGCGAAACTCCCTACGTTGTCGAGGGGACATGGAGGCCCCGAGTTGCATAGGTACCTCCGAGTCCTCCGTGGAGGGGCGAGGAGGCGGGACCTCGGGGAGGATCGCAGAAAAGTCAGAGGGGAGCACACTGAAGCGTTCTAGCTGACGTTCCCTGAGACGTCGGTCAAGTCGTACTGCTAGGGCCATAACCTGGTCAAGGGAGTCAGACGAGGGGTAGCTAACCAGCAGATCCTACAGGGCGTCAGATAATCCTAACCTAAACTGGCACCTTAGGGCCGGATCGTTCCACTGAGAAGCTACGCACCACTTCCTAAAATCAGAACAGTATTCCTCAACCGGTCTCCTACCCTGACGTAAGGTCACCAACTGACTCTCGGCTAAAGCAGTCCTGTCAGTCTCGTCGTAAATGAGTCCGAGGGCAGAGAAAAAACGATCAACAGAGGAAAGTTCAGGGGCGTCAGGAGCCAAGGAGAAGGCCCACTCTTGGGGCCCTTCCTGGAGTCGGGATATGATGATACCCACCCGCTGGTTCTCGGAACCTGAGGAGTGGGGCTTAAGGCGGAAATATAGTCTGCAACTCTCCCGGAAGGAGAGAAACGTCTTACGGTCCCCTGAAAACCGGTCAGGTAACTTGAGGTCGGGTTCTAGAGGTGAGGTGGTGCGCCCAACCCTTTGGGCCAGGGCCTGGACCTGTAGGGAGAGGCCCTGCATCTGTTGGGTCAGGGTCTCAAGGGGGTCCATGATAGCGACAGCGTAGGAGAAATGGTAGACTAGGTAAGGGCTTGTTATTCTGTGATGGCAGGAAGGAGGTGAAGGGAAAGTGAGCCCTAATCTACCCACCGCCCTGTCCCTGCCTACTTGCAACGACCCGCCCTAGGCGACGAGGTACAACTGGGCGGCGGTCCCTACGCTGTCTAAGTGCACAGGAAAACAAACAGGGAACACGCAAGGGAAGGGGCAGTAGCCACGGAACGCCACGAGGAAACGGAGCGGCGAACGAACAGTCAGGACCAGGACGAAGTGAGTAACCCGAGCGGGCACGGAGACAGAAGCAAGCCAGGGGCAAAGCAAAGCAGGTCAAGGAGAACTGCAGCAAGGCAGAAGCACGGCAGAAGCAGGCTGGAGCAAGCAGCAGTGGGGCCAGGAATCCAAAAGAATAACAAGCAATGAGGAAGAGAAAACTGCAGGTATAAATGGACAGGGGGCGGAGCTAACTCCGACTGACCAGGCCGCGATAGGCTCTCCCACTCCTGAGCCTGCCACCCTGATTGGTGGGAGCCGGTGTCAGTCTAAGAGGTCTGGCCTCAGGTGTCGACTGATTAACCCTGGGAGTATCCACAGACGTAGTGCCTGGCAGATCCTTTACACTGTCACCACATTATAAATGCCCTATCTCCTATATAAGTAAAGAGGCTCTGTCACCACATTATAAGTGTCCTATCTCCTATATAAGTAAAGAGGCTCTGTCACCACATTATAAGTGCCCTATCTCCTATATAAGTAAAGAGGCTCTGTCACCACATTATAAGTGCCCTATCTCCTATATAAGTAAAGAGGCTCTGTCACCACATTATAAGTGCCGTATCTTCTATATAAGTAAAGAGGCTCTGTCACCACATTATAAGTGCCCTATCTCCTATATAAGTAAAGAGGCTCTGTCACCACATTATAAGTGTCCTATCTCCTATATAAGTAAAGAGGCTGTCACCACATTATAAGTGCCCTATCTCCTATATAAGTAAAGAGGCTCTGTCACCACATTATAAGTGTCCTGTCTCCTATATAAGTAAAGAGGCTGTCACCACATTATAAGTGTCCTGTCTCCTATATAAGTAAAGAGACTCTGTCACCACATTATAAGTGCCCTATCTCCTATATAAGTAAAGAGACTCTGTCACCACATTATAAGTGCCCTATCTCCTATATAAGTAAAGAGACTCTGTCACCACATTATAAGTGCCCTATCTCCTATATAAGTAAAGAGACTCTGTCACCACATTATAAGTGCCCTATCTCCTATATAAGTAAAGAGACTCTGTCACCACATTATAAGTGCCCTATCTCCTATATAAGTAAAGAGACTCTGTCACCACATTATAAGTGTCCTATCTCCTATATAAGTAAAGAGGCTGTCACCACATTATAAGTGTCCTATCTCCTATATAAGTAAAGAGGCTCTGTCACCACATTATAAGTGCCCTATCTCCTATATAAGTAAAGAGACTCTGTCACCACATTATAAGTGCCCTATCTCCTATATAAGTAAAGAGGCTGTCACCACATTATAAGTGCCCTAACTCCTATATAAGTAAAGAGGCTCTGTCACCACATTATAAGTGTCCTATCTCCTATATAAGTAAAGAGACTCTGTCACCACATTATAAGTGCCCTATCTCCTATAAGTAAAGAGACTCTGTCACCACATTATAAGTGTCCTATCTCCTATATAAGTAAAGAGGCTCTGTCACCACATTATAAGTGTCCTATCTCCTATATAAGTAAAGAGACTCTGTCACCACATTATAAGTGCCCTATCTCCTATATAAGTAAAGAGGCTGTCACCACATTATAAGTGCCCTATCTCCTATATAAGTAAAGAGGCTCTGTCACCACATTATAAGTGTCCTATCTCCTATATAAGTAAAGAGACTCTGTCACCACATTATAAGTGCCCTATCTCCTATAAGTAAAGAGACTCTGTCACCACATTATAAGTGTCCTATCTCCTATATAAGTAAAGAGGCTCTGTCACCACATTATAAGTGCCCTATCTCCTATATAAGTAAAGAGGCTGTCACCACATTATAAGTGTCCTATCTCCTATATAAGTAAAGAGGCTGTCACCACATTATAAGTGCCCTATCTCCTATATAAGTAAAGAGACTGTCACCACATTATAAGTGCCCTATCTCCTATATAAGTAAAGAGGCTCTGTCACCACATTATAAGTGCCCTATCTCCTATATAAGTAAAGAGGCTCTGTCACCACATTATAAGTGTCCTATCTCCTATATAAGTAAAGAGACTCTGTCACCACATTATAAGTGCCCTATCTCCTATATAAGTAAAGAGGCTCTGTCACCACATTATAAGTGCCCTATCTCCTATATAAGTAAAGAGGCTCTGTCACCACATTATAAGTGCCCTATCTCCTATATAAGTAAAGAGGCTCTGTCACCACATTATAAGTGCCCTATCTCCTATATAAGTAAAGAGGCTCTGTCACCACATTATAAGTGCCCTATCTCCTATATAAGTAAAGAGGCTCTGTCACCACATTATAAGTGTCCTATCTCCTATATAAGTAAAGAGGCTCTGTCACCACATTATAAGTGTCCTATCTCCTATATAAGTAAAGAGACTCTGTCACCACATTATAAGTGCCCTATCTCCTATATAAGTAAAGAGGCTCTGTCACCACATTATAAGTGCCCTATCTCCTATATAAGTAAAGAGACTCTGTCACCACATTATAAATGCCCTATCTCCTATATAAGTAAAGAGGCTCTGTCACCACATTATAAGTGTCCTATCTCCTATATAAGTAAAGAGGCTCTGTCACCACATTATAAGTGCCCTATCTCCTATATAAGTAAAGAGGCTCTGTCACCACATTATAAGTGCCCTATCTCCTATATAAGTAAAGAGGCTCTGTTACCACATTATAAGTGCCCTATCTTCTATATAAGTAAAGAGGCTCTGTCACCACATTATAAGTGCCCTATCTCCTATATAAGTAAAGAGGCTCTGTCACCACATTATAAGTGTCCTGTCTCCTATATAAGTAAAGAGGCTGTCACCACATTATAAGTGCCCTATCTCCTATATAAGTAAAGAGACTCTGTCACCACATTATAAGTGCCCTATCTCCTATATAAGTAAAGAGACTCTGTCACCACATTATAAGTGCCCTATCTCCTATATAAGTA
>NW_027463292.1:0-33884 GCF_050947455.1 Rhinoderma darwinii | reverse complement strand
TACTATATGATCACACAGGGTAGAGGAGACGCTGTATACTATATGATCACACAGGGTAGAGGAGACGCTGTATACTATATGATCACACAGGGAGAAGGAGAAGCTGTATACTATATGATCACACAGGGTAGAGGAGACGCTGTATACTATATGATCACACAGGGTAGAGGAGACGCTGTATACTATATGATCACACAGGGTAGAGGAGAAGCTGTATACTATATGATCACACAGGGTAGAGGAGAAGCTGTATACTATATGATCACACAGGGTAGAGGAGAAGCTGTATACTATATGATCACGCAGGGTAGAGGAGACGCTGTATACTATATGATCACACAGGGAGGAGGAGACGCTGTATACTATATGATCACACAGGGAGGAGGAGACGCTGTATACTATATGATCACACAGGGAGGAGGAGACGCTGTATACTATATGATCACACAGGGTAGAGGAGAAGCTGTATACTATATGATCACACAGGGTAGAGGAGAAGCTGTATACTATATGATCACACAGGGTAGAGGAGACGCTGTATACTATATGATCACACAGGGAGGAGGAGACGCTGTATACTATATGATCACACAGGGAGGAGGAGACGCTGTATACTATATGATCACACAGGGAGGAGGAGACGCTGTATACTATATGATCACACAGGGAGGAGGAGAAGCTGTATACTATATGATCACACAGGGAGGAGGAGAAGCTGTATACTATATGATCACACAGGGAGGAGGAGAAGCTGTATACTATATGATCACACAGGATAGAGGAGACGCTGTATACTATATGATCACACAGGGAGGAGGAGAAGCTGTATACTATATGATCACACAGGGAGGAGGAGACGCTGTATACTATATGATCACACAGGGTAGAGGAGAAGCTGTATACTATATGATCACACAGGGTAGAGGAGACGCTGTATACTATATGATCACACAGGGTGGAGGAGACGCTGTATACTATATGATCACACAGGGAGGAGGAGACGCTGTATACTATATGATCACACAGGGTAGAGGAGAAGCTGTATACTATATGATCACACAGGGTAGAGGAGAAGCTGTATACTATATGATCACACAGGGTAGAGGAGACGCTGTATACTATATGATCACACAGGGAGGAGGAGAAGCTGTATACTATATGATCACACAGGGTAGAGGAGAAGCTGTATACTATATGATCACACAGGATAGAGGAGACGCTGTATACTATATGATCACACAGGGAGGAGGAGAAGCTGTATACTATATGATCACACAGGGTAGAGGAGACGCTGTATACTATATGATCACACAGGGTAGAGGAGACGCTGTATACTATATGATCACACAGGGTAGAGGAGAAGCTGTATACTATATGATCACACAGGGAGGAGGAGAAGCTGTATACTATATGATCACACAGGGAGGAGGAGACGCTGTATACTATATGATCACACAGGGAGGAGGAGACGCTGTATACTATATGATCACACAGGGAGGAGGAGACGCTGTATACTATATGATCACACAGGGTAGAGGAGACGCTGTATACTATATGATCACACAGGGTAGAGGAGAAGCTGTATACTATATGATCACACAGGGAGGAGGAGAAGCTGTATACTATATGATCACACAGGGAGGAGGAGAAGCTGTATACTATATGATCACACAGGGAGGAGGAGAAGCTGTATACTATATGATCACACAGGGTAGAGGAGACGCTGTATACTATATGATCACACAGGGTAGAGGAGACGCTGTATACTATATGATCACACAGGGTAGAGGAGAAGCTGTATACTATATGATCACACAGGGTAGAGGAGACGCTGTATACTATATGATCACACAGGGTAGAGGAGACGCTGTATACTATATGATCACACAGGGTAGAGGAGAAGCTGTATACTATATGATCACACAGGGAGGAGGAGAAGCTGTATACTATATGATCACACAGGGTAGAGGAGACGCTGTATACTATATGATCACACAGGGTAGAGGAGAAGCTGTATACTATATGATCACACAGGGAGGAGGAGACGCTGTATACTATATGATCACACAGGGTAGAGGAGACGCTGTATACTATATGATCACACAGGGTAGAGGAGACGCTGTATACTATATGATCACACAGGGAGGAGGAGAAGCTGTATACTATATGATCACACAGGGAGGAGGAGACGCTGTATACTATATGATCACACAGGGTAGAGGAGACGCTGTATACTATATGATCACACAGGGTAGGAGGAGAAGCTGTATACTATATGATCACACAGGATAGAGGAGACGCTGTATACTATATGATCACACAGGGAGGAGGAGAAGCTGTATACTATATGATCACACAGGGTAGAGGAGACGCTGTATACTATATGATCACATAGGGAGGAGGAGAAGCTGTATACTATATGATCACACAGGGAGGAGGAGACGCTGTATACTATATGATCACACAGGGAGGAGGAGACGCTGTATACTATATGATCACACAGGGAGGAGGAGAAGCTGTATACTATATGATCACACAGGGTAGAGGAGAAGCTGTATACTATATGATCACACAGGGTAGAGGAGACGCTGTATACTATATGATCACACAGGGTAGAGGAGAAGCTGTATACTATATGATCACACAGGGTAGAGGAGACGCTGTATACTATATGATCACACAGGGAGGAGGAGACGCTGTATACTATATGATCACACAGGAGGAGGAGACGCTGTATACTATATGATCACACAGGGTAGAGGAGACGCTGTATACTATATGATCACACAGGGAGGAGGAGACGCTGTATACTATATGATCACACAGGGAGGAGGAGACGCTGTATACTATATGATCACACAGGGAGGAGGAGACGCTGTATACTATATGATCACACAGGGAGGAGGAGAAGCTGTATACTATATGATCACACAGGGAGGAGGAGACGCTGTATACTATATGATCACACAGGGAGGAGGAGACGCTGTATACTATATGATCACACAGGGTAGAGGAGACGCTGTATACTATATGATCACACAGGGAGGAGGAGACGCTGTATACTATATGATCACACAGGGAGGAGGAGACGCTGTATACTATATGATCACACAGGGTAGAGGAGACGCTGTATACTATATGATCACACAGGGAGGAGGAGACGCTGTATACTATATGATCACACAGGGAGGAGGAGACGCTGTATACTATATGATCACACAGGGAGGAGGAGACGCTGTATACTATATGATCACACAGGGAGGAGGAGAAGCTGTATACTATATGATCACACAGGGAGGAGGAGACGCTGTATACTATATGATCACACAGGGTAGAGGAGAAGCTGTATACTATATGATCACACAGGGTAGAGGAGACGCTGTATACTATATGATCACACAGGGTAGAGGAGAAGCTGTATACTATATGATCACACAGGGTAGAGGAGAAGCTGTATACTATATGATCACACAGGGTAGAGGAGACGCTGTATACTATATGATCACACAGGGAGGAGGAGACGCTGTATACTATATGATCACACAGGGTAGAGGAGAAGCTGTATACTATATGATCACACAGGGTAGAGGAGACGCTGTATACTATATGATCACACAGGGAGGAGGAGAAGCTGTATACTATATGATCACACAGGGTAGAGGAGACGCTGTATACTATATGATCACACAGGGTGGAGGAGAAGCTGTATACTATATGATCACACAGGGTAGAGGAGAAGCTGTATACTATATGATCACACAGTGTAGAGGAGACGCTGTATACTATATGATCACACAGGGAGGAGGAGACGCTGTATACTATATGATCACACAGGGAGGAGGAGACGCTGTATACTATATGATCACACAGGGTAGAGGAGAAGCTGTATACTATATGATCACACAGGGTAGAGGAGACGCTGTATACTATATGATCACACAGTGTAGAGGAGACGCTGTATACTATATGATCACACAGGGTAGAGGAGACGCTGTATACTATATGATCACACAGGGAGGAGGAGAAGCTGTATACTATATGATCACACAGGGAGGAGGAGACGCTGTATACTATATGATCACACAGGGAGGAGGAGACGCTGTATACTATATGATCACACAGGGTAGAGGAGACGCTGTATACTATATGATCACACAGGGAGGAGGAGACGCTGTATACTATATGATCACACAGGGTAGAGGAGACGCTGTATACTATATGATCACACAGGGTAGAGGAGACGCTGTATACTATATGATCACACAGGGTAGAGGAGAAGCTGTATACTATATGATCACACAGGGTAGAGGAGACGCTGTATACTATATGATCACACAGGGAGGAGGAGAAGCTGTATACTATATGATCACACAGGGAGGAGGAGACGCTGTATACTATATGATCACACAGGGAGGAGGAGACGCTGTATACTATATGATCACACAGGGTAGAGGAGAAGCTGTATACTATATGATCACACAGGGTAGAGGAGACGCTGTATACTATATGATCACACAGGGAGGAGGAGAAGCTGTATACTATATGATCACACAGGGAGGAGGAGACGCTGTATACTATATGATCACACAGGGAGGAGGAGACGCTGTATACTATATGATCACACAGGGTAGAGGAGACGCTGTATACTATATGATCACACAGGGTAGAGGAGAAGCTGTATACTATATGATCACACAGGGTAGAGGAGACGCTGTATACTATATGATCACACAGGGAGGAGGAGACGCTGTATACTATATGATCACACAGGGTAGAGGAGACGCTGTATACTATATGATCACACAGGGTAGAGGAGAAGCTGTATACTATATGATCACACAGGGTAGAGGAGACGCTGTATACTATATGATCACACAGGGAGGAGGAGACGCTGTATACTATATGATCACACAGGGAGGAGGAGACGCTGTATACTATATGATCACACAGGGAGGAGGAGACGCTGTATACTATATGATCACACAGGGTAGAGGAGACGCTGTATACTATATGATCACACAGGGTAGAGGAGACGCTGTATACTATATGATCACACAGGGAGGAGGAGACGCTGTATACTATATGATCACACAGGGTAGAGGAGACGCTGTATACTATATGATCACACAGGGAGGAGGAGACGCTGTATACTATATGATCACACAGGGTAGAGGAGAAGCTGTATACTATATGATCACACAGGGAGGAGGAGACGCTGTATACTATATGATCACACAGGGTAGAGGAGACGCTGTATACTATATGATCACACAGGGAGGAGGAGAAGCTGTATACTATATGATCACACAGGATAGAGGAGACGCTGTATACTATATGATCACACAGGGAGGAGGAGACGCTGTATACTATATGATCACACAGGGTAGAGGAGACGCTGTATACTATATGATCACACAGGGTAGAGGAGACGCTGTATACTATATGATCACACAGGGTAGAGGAGACGCTGTATACTATATGATCACACAGGGTAGAGGAGAAGCTGTATACTATATGATCACACAGGGAGGAGGAGAAGCTGTATACTATATGATCACACAGGGTAGAGGAGACGCTGTATACTATATGATCACACAGGGAGGAGGAGAAGCTGTATACTATATGATCACACAGGGTAGAGGAGACGCTGTATACTATATGATCACACAGGGAGGAGGAGAAGCTGTATACTATATGATCACACAGGGTAGAGGAGACGCTGTATACTATATGATCACACAGGGAGGAGGAGAAGCTGTATACTATATGATCACACAGGGAGGAGGAGACGCTGTATACTATATGATCACACAGGGAGGAGGAGACGCTGTATACTATATGATCACACAGGGTAGAGGAGAAGCTGTATACTATATGATCACATAGGGTAGAGGAGACGCTGTATACTATATGATCACACAGGGAGGAGGAGAAGCTGTATACTATATGATCACACAGGGTAGAGGAGACGCTGTATACTATATGATCACACAGGGAGGAGGAGACGCTGTATACTATATGATCACACAGGGAGGAGGAGACGCTGTATACTATATGATCACACAGGGTAGAGGAGACGCTGTATACTATATGATCACACAGGGTAGAGGAGAAGCTGTATACTATATGATCACACAGGGAGGAGGAGACGCTGTATACTATATGATCACACAGGGAGGAGGAGAAGCTGTATACTATATGATCACACAGGGTAGAGGAGACGCTGTATACTATATGATCACACAGGGTAGAGGAGACGCTGTATACTATATGATCACACAGGGTAGAGGAGACGCTGTATACTATATGATCACACAGGGTAGAGGAGAAGCTGTATACTATATGATCACACAGGTAGAGGAGAAGCTGTATACTATATGATCACACAGGGAGGAGGAGACGCTGTATACTATATGATCACACAGGGTAGAGGAGAAGCTGTATACTATATGATCACACAGGGTAGAGGAGACGCTGTATACTATATGATCACACAGGGTAGAGGAGAAGCTGTATACTATATGATCACACAGGTAGAGGAGAAGCTGTATACTATATGATCACACAGGGTAGAGGAGACGCTGTATACTATATGATCACACAGGGTAGAGGAGAAGCTGTATACTATATGATCACACAGGGAGGAGGAGACGCTGTATACTATATGATCACACAGGGAGGAGGAGACGCTGTATACTATATGATCACACAGGGAGGAGGAGAAGCTGTATACTATATGATCACACAGGGTAGAGGAGACGCTGTATACTATATGATCACACAGGGAGGAGGAGAAGCTGTATACTATATGATCACACAGGGTAGAGGAGACGCTGTATACTATATGATCACACAGGGAGGAGGAGAAGCTGTATACTATATGATCACACAGGGTAGAGGAGACGCTGTATACTATATGATCACACAGGGAGGAGGAGACGCTGTATACTATATGATCACACAGGGAGGAGGAGACGCTGTATACTATATGATCACACAGGGAGGAGGAGAAGCTGTATACTATATGATCACACAGGGAGGAGGAGACGCTGTATACTATATGATCACACAGGGAGGAGGAGAAGCTGTATACTATATGATCACACAGGATAGAGGAGAAGCTGTATACTATATGATCACACAGTGTAGAGGAGAAGCTGTATACTATATGATCACACAGGGAGGAGGAGAAGCTGTATACTATATGATCACACAGGGTAGAGGAGAAGCTGTATACTATATGATCACACAGGGAGGAGGAGAAGCTGTATACTATATGATCACACAGGGAGGAGGAGACGCTGTATACTATATGATCACACAGGGTAGAGGAGACGCTGTATACTATATGATCACACAGGGAGGAGGAGAAGCTGTATACTATATGATCACACAGGGAGGAGGAGACGCTGTATACTATATGATCACACAGGGAGGAGGAGAAGCTGTATACTATATGATCACACAGGGTAGAGGAGAAGCTGTATACTATATGATCACACAGGGAGGAGGAGACGCTGTATACTATATGATCACACAGGGTAGAGGAGAAGCTGTATACTATATGATCACACAGTGTAGAGGAGAAGCTGTATACTATATGATCACACAGTGTAGAGGAGACGCTGTATACTATATGATCACACAGGGTAGAGGAGACGCTGTATACTATATGATCACACAGGGAGGAGGAGACGCTGTATACTATATGATCACACAGGGTAGAGGAGAAGCTGTATACTATATGATCACACAGGGTAGAGGAGAAGCTGTATACTATATGATCACACAGGATAGAGGAGAAGCTGTATACTATATGATCACACAGTGTAGAGGAGAAGCTGTATACTATATGATCACACAGGGAGGAGGAGAAGCTGTATACTATATGATCACACAGTGTAGAGGAGACGCTGTATACTATATGATCACACAGGGTAGAGGAGACGCTGTATACTATATGATCACACAGGGTAGAGGAGACGCTGTATACTATATGATCACACAGGGAGGAGGAGAAGCTGTATACTATATGATCACACAGGGTAGAGGAGACGCTGTATACTATATGATCACACAGGGTAGAGGAGAAGCTGTATACTATATGATCACACAGGGTAGAGGAGAAGCTGTATACTATATGATCACACAGGGTAGAGGAGAAGCTGTATACTATATGATCACACAGGGTAGAGGAGAAGCTGTATACTATATGATCACACAGGGTAGAGGAGAAGCTGTATACTATATGATCACACAGGGTAGAGGAGAAGCTGTATACTATATGATCACACAGGGTAGAGGAGACGCTGTATACTATATGATCACACAGGGAGGAGGAGACGCTGTATACTATATGATCACACAGGATAGAGGAGACGCTGTATACTATATGATCACACAGGGAGGAGGAGACGCTGTATACTATATGATCACACAGGGAGGAGGAGAAGCTGTATACTGTATGATCACACAGGGTAGAGGAGAAGCTGTATACTATATGATCACACAGGGTAGAGGAGACGCTGTATACTATATGATCACACAGGGAGGAGGAGACGCTGTATACTATATGATCACACAGGGAGGAGGAGAAGCTGTATACTATATGATCACACAGGGTAGAGGAGACGCTGTATACTATATGATCACACAGGGTAGAGGAGAAGCTGTATACTATATGATCACACAGGGTAGAGGAGAAGCTGTATACTATATGATCACACAGGGAGGAGGAGAAGCTGTATACTATATGATCACACAGGGAGGAGGAGACGCTGTATACTATATGATCACACAGGGAGGAGGAGAAGCTGTATACTATATGATCACACAGGGTAGAGGAGAAGCTGTATACTATATGATCACACAGGGTAGAGGAGACGCTGTATACTATATGATCACACAGGGAGGAGGAGAAGCTGTATACTATATGATCACACAGGGTAGAGGAGAAGCTGTATACTATATGATCACACAGGGTAGAGGAGACGCTGTATACTATATGATCACACAGGGTAGAGGAGACGCTGTATACTATATGATCACACAGGGAGGAGGAGACGCTGTATACTATATGATCACACAGGGTAGAGGAGACGCTGTATACTATATGATCACACAGGGAGGAGGAGACGCTGTATACTATATGATCACACAGGGTAGAGGAGACGCTGTATACTATATGATCACACAGGGTAGAGGAGAAGCTGTATACTATATGATCACACAGGGTAGAGGAGACGCTGTATACTATATGATCACACAGGGAGGAGGAGAAGCTGTATACTATATGATCACACAGGGTAGAGGAGACGCTGTATACTATATGATCACACAGGGAGGAGGAGACGCTGTATACTATATGATCACACAGGGTAGAGGGGAAGCTGTATACTATATGATCACACAGGGTAGAGGAGACGCTGTATACTATATGATCACACAGGGTAGAGGAGACGCTGTATACTATATGATCACACAGGGTAGAGGAGAAGCTGTATACTATATGATCACACAGGGAGGAGGAGAAGCTGTATACTATATGATCACACAGGGTAGAGGAGACGCTGTATACTATATGATCACACAGGGAGGAGGAGAAGCTGTATACTATATGATCACACAGGGAGGAGGAGAAGCTGTATACTATATGATCACACAGGGAGGAGGAGACGCTGTATACTATATGATCACACAGGGTAGAGGAGAAGCTGTATACTATATGATCACACAGGGTAGAGGAGACGCTGTATACTATATGATCACACAGGGTAGAGGAGACGCTGTATACTATATGATCACACAGGGAGGAGGAGACGCTGTATACTATATGATCACACAGGGAGGAGGAGACGCTGTATACTATATGATCACACAGGGTAGAGGAGAAGCTGTATACTATATGATCACACAGGGTAGAGGAGACGCTGTATACTATATGATCACACAGGGTAGAGGAGAAGCTGTATACTATATGATCACACAGGGTAGAGGAGACGCTGTATACTATATGATCACACAGGGTAGAGGAGACGCTGTATACTATATGATCACACAGGGTAGAGGAGACGCTGTATACTATATGATCACACAGGGAGGAGGAGAAGCTGTATACTATATGATCACACAGGGTAGAGGAGAAGCTGTATACTATATGATCACACAGGGTAGAGGAGACGCTGTATACTATATGATCACACAGGGAGGAGGAGACGCTGTATACTATATGATCACACAGGGTAGAGGAGACGCTGTATACTATATGATCACACAGGGTAGAGGAGAAGCTGTATACTATATGATCACACAGGGTAGAGGAGACGCTGTATACTATATGATCACACAGGGTAGAGGAGACGCTGTATACTATATGATCACACAGGGTAGAGGAGACGCTGTATACTATATGATCACACAGGGTAGAGGAGACGCTGTATACTATATGATCACACAGGGAGGAGGAGACGCTGTATACTATATGATCACACAGGGAGGAGGAGAAGCTGTATACTATATGATCACACAGGGAGGAGGAGAAGCTGTATACTATATGATCACACAGGGTAGAGGAGACGCTGTATACTATATGATCACACAGGGTAGAGGAGACGTTGTATACTATATGATCACACAGGGAGGAGGAGACGCTGTATACTATATGATCACACAGGGAGGAGGAGACGCTGTATACTATATGATCACACAGGGTAGAGGAGAAGCTGTATACTATATGATCACACAGGGAGGAGGAGACGCTGTATACTATATGATCACACAGGGTAGAGGAGAAGCTGTATACTATATGATCACACAGGGAGGAGGAGACGCTGTATACTATATGATCACACAGGGTAGAGGAGACGCTGTATACTATATGATCACACAGGGAGGAGGAGAAGCTGTATACTATATGATCACACAGGGAGGAGGAGACGCTGTATACTATATGATCACACAGGGTAGAGGAGAAGCTGTATACTATATGATCACACAGGGAGGAGGAGAAGCTGTATACTATATGATCACACAGGGTAGAGGAGACGCTGTATACTATATGATCACACAGGGAGGAGGAGACGCTGTATACTATATGATCACACAGGGAGGAGGAGAAGCTGTATACTATATGATCACACAGGGTAGAGGAGACGCTGTATACTATATGATCACACAGGGTAGAGGAGAAGCTGTATACTATATGATCACACAGGGAGGAGGAGACGCTGTATACTATATGATCACACAGGGTAGAGGAGAAGCTGTATACTATATGATCACACAGGGTAGAGGAGACGCTGTATACTATATGATCACACAGGGAGGAGGAGAAGCTGTATACTATATGATCACACAGGGAGGAGGAGACGCTGTATACTATATGATCACACAGGGTAGAGGAGACGCTGTATACTATATGATCACACAGGGAGGAGGAGACGCTGTATACTATATGATCACACAGGGAGGAGGAGACGCTGTATACTATATGATCACACAGGGTAGAGGAGACGCTGTATACTATATGATCACACAGGGTAGAGGAGAAGCTGTATACTATATGATCACACAGGGAGGAGGAGACGCTGTATACTATATGATCACACAGGGTAGAGGAGACGCTGTATACTATATGATCACACAGGGTAGAGGAGAAGCTGTATACTATATGATCACACAGGGTAGAGGAGACGCTGTATACTATATGATCACACAGGGTAGAGGAGAAGCTGTATACTATATGATCACACAGGGAGGAGGAGACGCTGTATACTATATGATCACACAGGGTAGAGGAGACGCTGTATACTATATGATCACACAGGGTAGAGGAGAAGCTGTATACTATATGATCACACAGGGTAGAGGAGAAGCTGTATACTATATGATCACACAGGGTAGAGGAGACGCTGTATACTATATGATCACACAGGGTAGAGGAGACGCTGTATACTATATGATCACACAGGGAGGAGGAGAAGCTGTATACTATATGATCACACAGGGAGGAGGAGAAGCTGTATACTATATGATCACACAGGGTAGAGGAGACGCTGTATACTATATGATCACACAGGGTAGAGGAGACGCTGTATACTATATGATCACACAGGGAGGAGGAGAAGCTGTATACTATATGATCACACAGGGTAGAGGAGACGCTGTATACTATATGATCACACAGGGTAGAGGAGAAGCTGTATACTATATGATCACACAGGGAGGAGGAGACGCTGTATACTATATGATCACACAGGGAGGAGGAGACGCTGTATACTATATGATCACACAGGGAGGAGGAGACGCTGTATACTATATGATCACACAGGGTAGAGGAGACGCTGTATACTATATGATCACACAGGGTAGAGGAGACGCTGTATACTATATGATCACACAGGGTAGAGGAGACGCTGTATACTATATGATCACACAGGGTAGAGGAGACGCTGTATACTATATGATCACACAGGGTAGAGGAGAAGCTGTATACTATATGATCACACAGGGAGGAGGAGAAGCTGTATACTATATGATCACACAGGGTAGAGGAGACGCTGTATACTATATGATCACACAGGGAGGAGGAGACGCTGTATACTATATGATCACACAGGGTAGAGGAGAAGCTGTATACTATATGATCACACAGGGTAGAGGAGACGCTGTATACTATATGATCACACAGGGTAGAGGAGACGCTGTATACTATATGATCACACAGGGTAGAGGAGAAGCTGTATACTATATGATCACACAGGGTAGAGGAGACGCTGTATACTATATGATCACACAGGGAGGAGGAGAAGCTGTATACTATATGATCACACAGGGTAGAGGAGAAGCTGTATACTATATGATCACACAGGGAGGAGGAGAAGCTGTATACTATATGATCACACAGGGTAGAGGAGACGCTGTATACTATATGATCACACAGGGTAGAGGAGAAGCTGTATACTATATGATCACACAGGGTAGAGGAGAAGCTGTATACTATATGATCACACAGGGAGGAGGAGACGCTGTATACTATATGATCACACAGGGAGGAGGAGACGCTGTATACTATATGATCACACAGGGAGGAGGAGACGCTGTATACTATATGATCACACAGGGTAGAGGAGACGCTGTATACTATATGATCACACAGGGTAGAGGAGACGCTGTATACTATATGATCACACAGGGAGGAGGAGACGCTGTATACTATATGATCACACAGGGTAGAGGAGACGCTGTATACTATATGATCACACAGGGTAGAGGAGAAGCTGTATACTATATGATCACACAGGGTAGAGGAGAAGCTGTATACTATATGATCACACAGGGTAGAGGAGAAGCTGTATACTATATGATCACACAGGGAGGAGGAGAAGCTGTATACTATATGATCACACAGGGAGGAGGAGAAGCTGTATACTATATGATCACACAGGGTAGAGGAGAAGCTGTATACTATATGATCACACAGGGTAGAGGAGACGCTGTATACTATATGATCACACAGGGTAGAGGAGAAGCTGTATACTATATGATCACACAGGGAGGAGGAGAAGCTGTATACTATATGATCACACAGGGTAGAGGAGACGCTGTATACTATATGATCACACAGGGTAGAGGAGACGCTGTATACTATATGATCACACAGGGAGGAGGAGACGCTGTATACTATATGATCACACAGGGTAGAGGAGACGCTGTATACTATATGATCACACAGGGTAGAGGAGAAGCTGTATACTATATGATCACACAGGGAGGAGGAGACGCTGTATACTATATGATCACACAGGGAGGAGGAGACGCTGTATACTATATGATCACACAGGGTAGAGGAGACGCTGTATACTATATGATCACACAGGGAGGAGGAGAAGCTGTATACTATATGATCACACAGGGTAGAGGAGAAGCTGTATACTATATGATCACACAGGGTAGAGGAGACGCTGTATACTATATGATCACACAGGGTAGAGGAGAAGCTGTATACTATATGATCACACAGGGAGGAGGAGAAGCTGTATACTATATGATCACACAGGGTAGAGGAGACGCTGTATACTATATGATCACACAGGGTAGAGGAGACGCTGTATACTATATGATCACACAGGGTAGAGGAGACGCTGTATACTATATGATCACACAGGGTAGAGGAGACGCTGTATACTATATGATCACACAGGGTAGAGGAGAAGCTGTATACTATATGATCACACAGGGAGGAGGAGACGCTGTATACTATATGATCACACAGGGTAGAGGAGAAGCTGTATACTATATGATCACACAGGGAGGAGGAGACGCTGTATACTATATGATCACACAGGGAGAAGGAGAAGCTGTATACTATATGATCACACAGGGTAGAGGAGACGCTGTATACTATATGATCACACAGGGAGGAGGAGACGCTGTATACTATATGATCACACAGGGAGGAGGAGACGCTGTATACTATATGATCACACAGGGAGGAGGAGACGCTGTATACTATATGATCACACAGGGTAGAGGAGACGCTGTATACTATATGATCACACAGGGTAGAGGAGAAGCTGTATACTATATGATCACACAGGGTAGAGGAGAAGCTGTATACTATATGATCACACAGGGAGGAGGAGACGCTGTATACTATATGATCACACAGGGTAGAGGAGACGCTGTATACTATATGATCACACAGGGAGGAGGAGACGCTGTATACTATATGATCACACAGGGAGGAGGAGACGCTGTATACTATATGATCACACAGGGTAGAGGAGAAGCTGTATACTATATGATCACACAGGGTAGAGGAGACGCTGTATACTATATGATCACACAGGGTAGAGGAGACGCTGTATACTATATGATCACACAGGGTAGAGGAGAAGCTGTATACTATATGATCACACAGGGTAGAGGAGACGCTGTATACTATATGATCACACAGGGAGGAGGAGACGCTGTATACTATATGATCACACAGGGTAGAGGAGACGCTGTATACTATATGATCACACAGGGTAGAGGAGACGCTGTATACTATATGATCACACAGGGTAGAGGAGAAGCTGTATACTATATGATCACACAGGGAGGAGGAGACGCTGTATACTATATGATCACACAGGGTAGAGGAGAAGCTGTATACTATATGATCACACAGGGAGGAGGAGACGCTGTATACTATATGATCACACAGGGAGGAGGAGACGCTGTATACTATATGATCACACAGGGTAGAGGAGACGCTGTATACTATATGATCACACAGGGTAGAGGAGAAGCTGTATACTATATGATCACACAGGGTAGAGGAGAAGCTGTATACTATATGATCACACAGGGTAGAGGAGAAGCTGTATACTATATGATCACACAGGGTAGAGGAGAAGCTGTATACTATATGATCACACAGGGTAGAGGAGACGCTGTATACTATATGATCACACAGGGTAGAGGAGAAGCTGTATACTATATGATCACACAGGGTAGAGGAGACGCTGTATACTATATGATCACACAGGGTAGAGGAGACGCTGTATACTATATGATCACACAGGGAGGAGGAGAAGCTGTATACTGTATGATCACACAGGGAGGAGGAGAAGCTGTATACTATATGATCACACAGGGAGGAGGAGACGCTGTATACTATATGATCACACAGGGTGGAGGAGAAGCTGTATACTATATGATCACACAGGGTAGAGGAGACGCTGTATACTATATGATCACACAGGGAGGAGGAGAAGCTGTATACTATATGATCACACAGGGAGGAGGAGACGCTGTATACTATATGATCACACAGGGAGGAGGAGACGCTGTATACTATATGATCACACAGGGTAGAGGAGACGCTGTATACTATATGATCACACAGGGAGGAGGAGAAGCTGTATACTATATGATCACACAGTGTAGAGGAGAAGCTGTATACTATATGATCACACAGGGTAGAGGAGACGCTGTATACTATATGATCACACAGGGTAGAGGAGACGCTGTATACTATATGATCACACAGGGAGGAGGAGAAGCTGTATACTATATGATCACACAGGGAGGAGGAGACGCTGTATACTATATGATCACACAGGGAGGAGGAGACGCTGTATACTATATGATCACACAGGGTAGAGGAGACACTGTATACTATATGATCACACAGGGTAGAGGAGACGCTGTATACTATATGATCACACAGGGTAGAGGAGAAGCTGTATACTATATGATCACACAGGGTAGAGGAGAAGCTGTATACTATATGATCACACAGGGAGGAGGAGAAGCTGTATACTATATGATCACACAGGGTAGAGGAGACGCTGTATACTATATGATCACACAGGGTAGAGGAGACGCTGTATACTATATGATCACACAGGGTAGAGGAGAAGCTGTATACTATATGATCACACAGGGTAGAGGAGACGCTGTATACTATATGATCACACAGGGTAGAGGAGACGCTGTATACTATATGATCACACAGGGTAGAGGAGAAGCTGTATACTATATGATCACACAGGGTAGAGGAGAAGCTGTATACTATATGATCACACAGGGAGGAGGAGAAGCTGTATACTATATGATCACACAGGGTAGAGGAGAAGCTGTATACTATATGATCACACAGGGTAGAGGAGACGCTGTATACTATATGATCACACAGGGAGGAGGAGACGCTGTATACTATATGATCACACAGGGAGGAGGAGAAGCTGTATACTATATGATCACACAGGGTAGAGGAGACGCTGTATACTATATGATCACACAGGGTAGAGGAGACGCTGTATACTATATGATCACACAGGGAGGAGGAGACGCTGTATACTATATGATCACACAGGGAGGAGGAGAAGCTGTATACTATATGATCACACAGGGTAGAGGAGACGCTGTATACTATATGATCACACAGGGAGGAGGAGACGCTGTATACTATATGATCACACAGTGTAGAGGAGAAGCTGTATACTATATGATCACACAGGGAGGAGGAGAAACTGTATACTATATGATCACACAGGGTAGAGGAGACGCTGTATACTATATGATCACACAGGGAGGAGGAGACGCTGTATACTATATGATCACACAGGGAGGAGGAGACGCTGTATACTATATGATCACACAGGGTAGAGGAGACGCTGTATACTATATGATCACACAGGGTAGAGGAGAAGCTGTATACTATATGATCACACAGGGTAGAGGAGACGCTGTATACTATATGATCACACAGGGTAGAGGAGACGCTGTATACTATATGATCACACAGGGTAGAGGAGACGCTGTATACTATATGATCACACAGGATAGAGGAGACGCTGTATACTATATGATCACACAGGGTAGAGGAGAAGCTGTATACTATATGATCACACAGGGAGGAGGAGACGCTGTATACTATATGATCACACAGGGAGGAGGAGACGCTGTATACTATATGATCACACAGGGAGGAGGAGAAGCTGTATACTATATGATCACACAGGGTAGAGGAGACGCTGTATACTATATGATCACACAGGGTAGAGGAGAAGCTGTATACTATATGATCACACAGGGAGGAGGAGACGCTGTATACTATATGATCACACAGGGTAGAGGAGACGCTGTATACTATATGATCACACAGGGAGGAGGAGAAGCTGTATACTATATGATCACACAGGGTAGAGGAGACGCTGTATACTATATGATCACACAGGGTAGAGGAGACGCTGTATACTATATGATCACACAGGGTAGAGGAGACGCTGTATACTGTATGATCACACAGGGAGGAGGAGAAGCTGTATACTATATGATCACACAGGGTAGAGGAGACGCTGTATACTATATGATCACACAGGGTAGAGGAGACGCTGTATACTATATGATCACACAGGGTAGAGGAGAAGCTGTATACTATATGATCACACAGGGTAGAGGAGACGCTGTATACTATATGATCACACAGGGTAGAGGAGACGCTGTATACTATATGATCACACAGGGTAGAGGAGAAGCTGTATACTATATGATCACACAGGGTAGAGGAGACGCTGTATACTGTATGATCACACAGGGAGGAGGAGAAGCTGTATACTATATGATCACACAGGGAGGAGGAGACGCTGTATACTATATGATCACACAGGGTGGAGGAGAAGCTGTATACTATATGATCACACAGGGTAGAGGAGAAGCTGTATACTATATGATCACACAGGGTAGAGGAGACGCTGTATACTATATGATCACACAGGGTAGAGGAGACGCTGTATACTATATGATCACACAGGGTGGAGGAGAAGCTGTATACTATATGATCACACAGGGTAGAGGAGAAGCTGTATACTATATGATCACACAGGGTAGAGGAGACGCTGTATACTATATGATCACACAGGGTAGAGGAGACGCTGTATACTATATGATCACACAGGGTAGAGGAGACGCTGTATACTATATGATCACACAGGGAGGAGGAGAAGCTGTATACTATATGATCACACAGGGAGGAGGAGACGCTGTATACTATATGATCACACAGGGTAGAGGAGACGCTGTATACTATATGATCACACAGGGTAGAGGAGACGCTGTATACTATATGATCACACAGGGAGGAGGAGACGCTGTATACTATATGATCACACAGGGTAGAGGAGACGCTGTATACTATATGATCACACAGGGTAGAGGAGAAGCTGTATACTATATGATCACACAGGGTAGAGGAGAAGCTGTATACTATATGATCACACAGGGTAGAGGAGAAGCTGTATACTATATGATCACACAGGGTAGAGGAGACGCTGTATACTATATGATCACACAGGGTAGAGGAGACGCTGTATACTATATGATCACACAGGGTAGAGGGGAAGCTGTATACTATATGATCACACAGGGTGGAGGAGACGCTGTATACTATATGATCACACAGGGTAGAGGGAAGCTGTATACTATATGATCACACAGGATAGAGGAGACGCTGTATACTATATGATCACACAGGGTAGAGGAGAAGCTGTATACTATATGATCACACAGGGTAGAGGAGACGCTGTATACTATATGATCACACAGGGTAGAGGAGAAGCTGTATACTATATGATCACACAGGGAGGAGGAGAAGCTGTATACTATATGATCACACAGGGTAGAGGAGAAGCTGTATACTATATGATCACACAGGGAGGAGGAGACGCTGTATACTATATGATCACACAGGGTGGAGGAGACGCTGTATACTATATGATCACACAGGGAGGAGGAGAAGCTGTATACTATATGATCACACAGGGAGGAGGAGACGCTGTATACTATATGATCACACAGGGTGGAGGAGACGCTGTATACTATATGATCACACAGGGTGGAGGAGACGCTGTATACTATATGATCACACAGGGAGGAGGAGAAGCTGTATACTATATGATCACACAGGGAGGAGGAGACGCTGTATACTATATGATCACACAGGGAGGAGGAGACGCTGTATACTATATGATCACACAGGGTAGAGGAGAAGCTGTATACTATATGATCACACAGTGTAGAGGAGAAGCTGTATACTATATGATCACACAGGGTAGAGGAGAAGCTGTATACTATATGATCACACAGGGTAGAGGAGAAGCTGTATACTATATGATCACACAGGGTAGAGGAGAAGCTGTATACTATATGATCACACAGGGAGGAGGAGACGCTGTATACTATATGATCACACAGGGAGGAGGAGACGCTGTATACTATATGATCACACAGGGAGGAGGAGAAGCTGTATACTATATGATCACACAGGGAGGAGGAGAAGCTGTATACTATATGATCACACAGGGAGGAGGAGACGCTGTATACTATATGATCACACAGGGTAGAGGAGAAGCTGTATACTATATGATCACACAGGGTAGAGGAGACGCTGTATACTATATGATCACACAGGGTAGAGGAGACGCTGTATACTATATGATCACACAGGGTAGAGGAGACGCTGTATACTATATGATTACACAGGGTAGAGGAGAAGCTGTATACTATATGATCACACAGGGAGGAGGAGACGCTGTATACTATATGATCACACAGGGTGGAGGAGACGCTGTATACTATATGATCACACAGGGTAGAGGAGACGCTGTATACTATATGATCACACAGGGTAGAGGAGAAGCTGTATACTATATGATCACACAGGGAGGAGGAGACGCTGTATACTATATGATCACACAGGGAGGAGGAGACGCTGTATACTATATGATCACACAGGGTAGAGGAGAAGCTGTATACTATATGATCACACAGGGTAGAGGAGACGCTGTATACTATATGATCACACAGGGAGGAGGAGACGCTGTATACTATATGATCACACAGGGTAGAGGAGACGCTGTATACTATATGATCACACAGGGTAGAGGAGACGCTGTATACTATATGATCACACAGGGTAGAGGAGAAGCTGTATACTATATGATCACACAGGGAGGAGGAGACGCTGTATACTATATGATCACACAGGGTAGAGGAGAAGCTGTATACTATATGATCACACAGGGTAGAGGAGAAGCTGTATACTATATGATCACACAGGGAGGAGGAGACGCTGTATACTATATGATCACACAGGGAGGAGGAGACGCTGTATACTATATGATCACACAGGGAGGAGGAGACGCTGTATACTATATGATCACACAGGGAGGAGGAGAAGCTGTATACTATATGATCACACAGGGTAGAGGAGAAGCTGTATACTATATGATCACACAGGGAGGAGGAGACGCTGTATACTATATGATCACACAGGGTAGAGGAGACGCTGTATACTATATGATCACACAGGGAGGAGGAGACGCTGTATACTATATGATCACACAGGGAGGAGGAGACGCTGTATACTATATGATCACACAGGGAGGAGGAGACGCTGTATACTATATGATCACACAGGGAGGAGGAGAAGCTGTATACTATATGATCACACAGTGTAGAGGAGAAGCTGTATACTATATGATCACACAGTGTAGAGGAGAAGCTGTATACTATATGATCACACAGGGAGGAGGAGACGCTGTATACTATATGATCACACAGGGAGGAGGAGAAGCTGTATACTATATGATCACACAGGGTAGAGGAGACGCTGTATACTATATGATCACACAGGGTAGAGGAGACGCTGTATACTATATGATCACACAGGGTAGAGGAGAAGCTGTATACTATATGATCACACAGGGTAGAGGAGAAGCTGTATACTATATGATCACACAGGGTAGAGGAGACGCTGTATACTATATGATCACACAGGGTAGAGGAGACGCTGTATACTATATGATCACACAGGGTAGAGGAGACGCTGTATACTATATGATCACACAGGGTAGAGGAGAAGCTGTATACTATATGATCACACAGGGAGGAGGAGACGCTGTATACTATATGATCACACAGGGTGGAGGAGACGCTGTATACTATATGATCACACAGGGTGGAGGAGACGCTGTATACTATATGATCACACAGGGTAGAGGAGAAGCTGTATACTATATGATCACACAGTGTAGAGGAGAAGCTGTATACTATATGATCACACAGGGTAGAGGAGAAGCTGTATACTATATGATCACACAGGGAGGAGGAGACGCTGTATACTATATGATCACACAGGGTAGAGGAGGAGACGCTGTATACTATATGATCACACAGGGTAGAGGAGAAGCTGTATACTATATGATCACACAGGGAGGAGGAGACGCTGTATACTATATGATCACACAGGGAGGAGGAGACGCTGTATACTATATGATCACACAGGGAGGAGGAGACGCTGTATACTATATGATCACACAGGGTAGAGGAGAAGCTGTATACTATATGATCACACAGGGTAGAGGAGAAGCTGTATACTATATGATCACACAGGGAGGAGGAGACGCTGTATACTATATGATCACACGGAGGAGGAGACGCTGTATACTATATGATCACACAGGGTAGAGGAGACGCTGTATACTATATGATCACACAGGGTAGAGGAGACGCTGTATACTATATGATCACACAGGGAGGAGGAGAAGCTGTATACTATATGATCACACAGGGTGGAGGAGACGCTGTATACTATATGATCACACAGGGAGGAGGAGAAGCTGTATACTATATGATCACACAGGGTAGAGGAGAAGCTGTATACTATATGATCACACAGGGTAGAGGAGAAGCTGTATACTATATGATCACACAGGGTAGAGGAGAAGCTGTATACTATATGATCACACAGGGTAGAGGAGAAGCTGTATACTATATGATCACACAGGAGGAGGAGAAGCTGTATACTATATGATCACACAGGGAGGAGGAGAAGCTGTATACTATATGATCACACAGGGAGGAGGAGACGCTGTATACTATATGATCACACAGGGAGGAGGAGACGCTGTATACTATATGATCACACAGGGAGGAGGAGACGCTGTATACTATATGATCACACAGGGTAGAGGAGAAGCTGTATACTATATGATCACACAGGGTAGAGGAGACGCTGTATACTATATGATCACACAGGGTGGAGGAGAAGCTGTATACTATATGATCACACAGGGTAGAGGAGACGCTGTATACTATATGATCACACAGGGTGGAGGAGAAGCTGTATACTATATGATCACACAGGGAGGAGGAGAAGCTGTATACTATATGATCACACAGGGTAGAGGAGACGCTGTATACTATATGATCACACAGGGAGGAGGAGACGCTGTATACTATATGATCACACAGGGTAGAGGAGACGCTGTATACTATATGATCACACAGGGTAGAGGAGACGCTGTATACTATATGATCACACAGGGAGGAGGAGAAGCTGTATACTATATGATCACACAGGGAGGAGGAGAAGCTGTATACTATATGATCACACAGGGAGGAGGAGACGCTGTATACTATATGATCACACAGGGAGGAGGAGACGCTGTATACTATATGATCACACAGAGAGGAGGAGAAGCTGTATACTATATGATCACACAGGGTAGAGGAGACGCTGTATACTATATGATCACACAGGGTAGAGGAGAAGCTGTATACTATATGATCACACAGAGAGGAGGAGACGCTGTATACTATATGATCACACAGGGAGGAGGAGACGCTGTATACTATATGATCACACAGGGAGGAGGAGACGCTGTATACTATATGATCACACAGGGAGGAGGAGACGCTGTATACTATATGATCACACAGGGTAGAGGAGAAGCTGTATACTATATGATCACACAGGGTAGAGGAGAAGCTGTATACTATATGATCACACAGGGAGGAGGAGACGCTGTATACTATATGATCACACAGGGTAGAGGAGACGCTGTATACTATATGATCACACAGGGTAGAGGAGACGCTGTATACTATATGATCACACAGGGAGGAGGAGAAGCTGTATACTATATGATCACACAGGGTAGAGGAGAAGCTGTATACTATATGATCACACAGGGTAGAGGAGACGCTGTATACTATATGATCACACAGGGTAGAGGAGAAGCTGTATACTATATGATCACACAGGGTAGAGGAGACGCTGTATACTATATGATCACACAGGGTAGAGGAGAAGCTGTATACTATATGATCACACAGGGTAGAGGAGACGCTGTATACTATATGATCACACAGGGAGGAGGAGACGCTGTATACTATATGATCACACAGGGTAGAGGAGACGCTGTATACTATATGATCACACAGGGAGGAGGAGAAGCTGTATACTATATGATCACACAGGGTAGAGGAGACGCTGTATACTATATGATCACACAGGGTAGAGGAGACGCTGTATACTATATGATCACACAGGGTAGAGGAGACGCTGTATACTATATGATCACACAGGGTAGAGGAGACGCTGTATACTATATGATCACACAGGGTAGAGGAGAAGCTGTATACTATATGATCACACAGGGTAGAGGAGACGCTGTATACTATATGATCACACAGGGTAGAGGAGAAGCTGTATACTATATGATCACACAGAGAGGAGGAGACGCTGTATACTATATGATCACACAGGGTGGAGGAGAAGCTGTATACTATATGATCACACAGGGAGGAGGAGACGCTGTATACTATATGATCACACAGAGAGGAGGAGAAGCTGTATACTATATGATCACACAGGGTAGAGGAGAAGCTGTATACTATATGATCACACAGGGTAGAGGAGAAGCTGTATACTATATGATCACACAGGGAGGAGGAGACGCTGTATACTATATGATCACACAGGGAGGAGGAGACGCTGTATACTATATGATCACACAGGGTAGAGGAGACGCTGTATACTATATGATCACACAGAGAGGAGGAGACGCTGTATACTATATGATCACACAGGGTAGAGGAGAAGCTGTATACTATATGATCACACAGGGTAGAGGAGACGCTGTATACTATATGATCACACAGGGAGGAGGAGAAGCTGTATACTATATGATCACACAGGGTAGAGGAGAAGCTGTATACTATATGATCACACAGGGTGGAGGAGAAGCTGTATACTATATGATCACACAGGGAGGAGGAGACGCTGTATACTATATGATCACACAGAGAGGAGGAGAAGCTGTATACTATATGATCACACAGGGTAGAGGAGACGCTGTATACTATATGATCACACAGGGAGGAGGAGACGCTGTATACTATATGATCACACAGGGAGGAGGAGACGCTGTATACTATATGATCACACAGGGAGGAGGAGACGCTGTATACTATATGATCACACAGAGTAGAGGAGACGCTGTATACTATATGATCACACAGGGAGGAGACGCTGTATACTATATGATCACACAGGGAGGAGGAGACGCTGTATACTATATGATCACACAGGGAGGAGGAGAAGCTGTATACTATATGATCACACAGGGAGGAGGAGAAGCTGTATACTATATGATCACACAGGGAGGAGGAGAAGCTGTATACTATATGATCACACAGGGTAGAGGAGACGCTGTATACTATATGATCACACAGGGTAGAGGAGACGCTGTATACTATATGATCACACAGGGAGGAGGAGACGCTGTATACTATATGATCACACAGGGTAGAGGAGACGCTGTATACTATATGATCACACAGGGTAGAGGAGAAGCTGTATACTATATGATCACACAGGGAGGAGGAGAAGCTGTATACTATATGATCACACAGGGTAGAGGAGACGCTGTATACTATATGATCACACAGGGAGGAGGAGAAGCTGTATACTATATGATCACACAGGGTAGAGGAGACGCTGTATACTATATGATCACACAGGGAGGAGACGCTGTATACTATATGATCACACAGAGAGGAGGAGACGCTGTATACTATATGATCACACAGGGTAGAGGAGACGCTGTATACTATATGATCACACAGGGTAGAGGAGACGCTGTATACTATATGATCACACAGTGTAGAGGAGAAGCTGTATACTATATGATCACACAGGGTAGAGGAGAAGCTGTATACTATATGATCACACAGGGTAGAGGAGACGCTGTATACTATATGATCACACAGGGTAGAGGAGACGCTGTATACTATATGATCACACAGTGTAGAGGAGAAGCTGTATACTATATGATCACACAGGGAGGAGGAGACGCTGTATACTATATGATCACACAGGGTAGAGGAGAAGCTGTATACTATATGATCACACAGGGAGGAGGAGAAGCTGTATACTATATGATCACACAGGGAGGAGGAGACGCTGTATACTATATGATCACACAGGGAGGAGGAGACGCTGTATACTATATGATCACACAGGGAGGAGGAGACGCTGTATACTATATGATCACACAGGGTAGAGGAGAAGCTGTATACTATATGATCACACAGGGAGGAGGAGACGCTGTATACTATATGATCACACAGGGAGGAGGAGAAGCTGTATACTATATGATCACACAGGGTAGAGGAGACGCTGTATACTATATGATCACACAGGGTAGAGGAGAAGCTGTATACTATATGATCACACAGGGTAGAGGAGACGCTGTATACTATATGATCACACAGGGTAGAGGAGAAGCTGTATACTATATGATCACACAGGGAGGAGGAGACGCTGTATACTATATGATCACACAGGGAGGAGGAGACGCTGTATACTATATGATCACACAGGGAGGAGGAGACGCTGTATACTATATGATCACACAGGGAGAAGGAGAAGCTGTATACTATATGATCACACAGGGTAGAGGAGACGCTGTATACTATATGATCACACAGGGTAGAGGAGAAGCTGTATACTATATGATCACACAGGGTAGAGGAGACGCTGTATACTATATGATCACACAGGGTAGAGGAGAAGCTGTATACTATATGATCACACAGGGTAGAGGAGACGCTGTATACTATATGATCACACAGGGAGGAGGAGACGCTGTATACTATATGATCACACAGGGTAGAGGAGACGCTGTATACTATATGATCACACAGGGAGGAGGAGACGCTGTATACTATATGATCACACAGGGAGGAGGAGACGCTGTATACTATATGATCACACAGGGAGGAGGAGACGCTGTATACTATATGATCACACAGGGTAGAGGAGAAGCTGTATACTATATGATCACACAGGGTAGAGGAGAAGCTGTATACTATATGATCACACAGTGTAGAGGAGAAGCTGTATACTATATGATCACACAGGGTAGAGGAGAAGCTGTATACTATATGATCACACAGAGAGGAGGAGACGCTGTATACTATATGATCACACAGGGTAGAGGAGACGCTGTATACTATATGATCACACAGGGAGGAGGAGACGCTGTATACTATATGATCACACAGGGTAGAGGAGAAGCTGTATACTATATGATCACACAGGGAGGAGGAGACGCTGTATACTATATGATCACACAGGGTAGAGGAGAAGCTGTATACTATATGATCACACAGGGTAGAGGAGAAGCTGTATACTATATGATCACACAGGGTAGAGGAGAAGCTGTATACTATATGATCACACAGGGAGGAGGAGACGCTGTATACTATATGATCACACAGGGAGGAGGAGACGCTGTATACTATATGATCACACAGGGTAGAGGAGACGCTGTATACTATATGATCACACGGGGTGGAGGAGACGCTGTATACTATATGATCACACAGGGAGGAGGAGACGCTGTATACTATATGATCACACAGGGTAGAGGAGACGCTGTATACTATATGATCACACAGGGAGGAGGAGAAGCTGTATACTATATGATCACACAGGGTAGAGGAGACGCTGTATACTATATGATCACACAGGGTAGAGGAGACGCTGTATACTATATGATCACACAGGGTAGAGGAGACGCTGTATACTATATGATCACACAGGGAGGAGGAGACGCTGTATACTATATGATCACACAGGGTAGAGGAGAAGCTGTATACTGTATGATCACACAGGGAGGAGGAGACGCTGTATACTATATGATCACACAGGGTAGAGGAGACGCTGTATACTATATGATCACACAGGGTAGAGGAGAAGCTGTATACTATATGATCACACAGGGTAGAGGAGACGCTGTATACTATATGATCACACAGGGTAGAGGAGAAGCTGTATACTATATGATCACACAGGGAGGAGGAGACGCTGTATACTATATGATCACACAGGGTAGAGGAGAAGCTGTATACTATATGATCACACAGGGTAGAGGAGAAGCTGTATACTATATGATCACACAGGGTAGAGGAGAAGCTGTATACTATATGATCACACAGGGTAGAGGAGACGCTGTATACTATATGATCACACAGGGAGGAGGAGACGCTGTATACTATATGATCACACAGGGTAGAGGAGAAGCTGTATACTATATGATCACACAGGGAGGAGGAGACGCTGTATACTATATGATCACACAGGGTAGAGGAGACGCTGTATACTATATGATCACACAGGGTAGAGGAGACGCTGTATACTATATGATCACACAGGGTAGAGGAGACGCTGTATACTATATGATCACACAGGGTAGAGGAGACGCTGTATACTATATGATCACACAGGGAGAGGAGACGCTGTATACTATATGATCACACAGGGAGGAGGAGACGCTGTATACTATATGATCACACAGGGTAGAGGAGACGCTGTATACTATATGATCACACAGGGTAGAGGAGACGCTGTATACTATATGATCACACAGGGTAGAGGAGAAGCTGTATACTATATGATCACACAGGGTAGAGGAGACGCTGTATACTATATGATCACACAGGGTAGAGGAGAAGCTGTATACTATATGATCACACAGGGTAGAGGAGACGCTGTATACTATATGATCACACAGGGTAGAGGAGAAGCTGTATACTATATGATCACACAGGGTAGAGGAGACGCTGTATACTATATGATCACACAGGGAGGAGGAGACGCTGTATACTATATGATCACACAGGGAGGAGGAGAAGCTGTATACTATATGATCACACAGGGTAGAGGAGACGCTGTATACTATATGATCACACAGGGTAGAGGAGACGCTGTATACTATATGATCACACAGGGTAGAGGAGACGCTGTATACTATATGATCACACAGGGTAGAGGAGACGCTGTATACTATATGATCACACAGGGTAGAGGAGACGCTGTATACTATATGATCACACAGGGTAGAGGAGACGCTGTATACTATATGATCACACAGGGTAGAGGAGACGCTGTATACTATATGATCACACAGGGTAGAGGAGAAGCTGTATACTATATGATCACACAGGGTAGAGGAGAAGCTGTATACTATATGATCACACAGGGAGGAGGAGACGCTGTATACTATATGATCACACAGGGTAGAGGAGAAGCTGTATACTATATGATCACACAGGGTAGAGGAGACGCTGTATACTATATGATCACACAGGGAGGAGGAGACGCTGTATACTATATGATCACACAGGGTAGAGGAGACGCTGTATACTATATGATCACACAGGGTAGAGGAGAAGCTGTATACTATATGATCACACAGGGTAGAGGAGACGCTGTATACTATATGATCACACAGGGTAGAGGAGAAGCTGTATACTATATGATCACACAGGGTAGAGGAGAAGCTGTATACTATATGATCACACAGGGTAGAGGAGACGCTGTATACTATATGATCACACAGGGTAGAGGAGAAGCTGTATACTATATGATCACACAGGGTAGAGGAGAAGCTGTATACTATATGATCACACAGGGAGGAGGAGACGCTGTATACTATATGATCACACAGGGAGGAGGAGACGCTGTATACTATATGATCACACAGGGTAGAGGAGACGCTGTATACTATATGATCACACAGGGTAGAGGAGACGCTGTATACTATATGATCACACAGGGTAGAGGAGAAGCTGTATACTATATGATCACACAGGGTAGAGGAGAAGCTGTATACTATATGATCACACAGGGTAGAGGAGAAGCTGTATACTATATGATCACACAGGGTAGAGGAGACGCTGTATACTATATGATCACACAGGGTAGAGGAGAAGCTGTATACTATATGATCACACAGGGAGGAGGAGACGCTGTATACTATATGATCACACAGGGTAGAGGAGACGCTGTATACTATATGATCACACAGGGAGGAGGAGACGCTGTATACTATATGATCACACAGGGTAGGAGGAGACGCTGTATACTATATGATCACACAGGGTAGGAGGAGACGCTGTATACTATATGATCACACAGGGAGGAGGAGAAGCTGTATACTATATGATCACACAGGGAGGAGGAGACGCTGTATACTATATGATCACACAGGGTAGAGGAGAAGCTGTATACTATATGATCACACAGGGAGAGGAGACGCTGTATACTATATGATCACACAGGGTAGAGGAGAAGCTGTATACTATATGATCACACAGGGTAGAGGAGACGCTGTATACTATATGATCACACAGGGTAGAGGAGACGCTGTATACTATATGATCACACAGGGAGAGGAGAAGCTGTATACTATATGATCACACAGGGAGGAGGAGAAGCTGTATACTATATGATCACACAGGGAGGAGGAGACGCTGTATACTATATGATCACACAGGGTAGAGGAGAAGCTGTATACTATATGATCACACAGGGTAGAGGAGACGCTGTATACTATATGATCACACAGGGTAGAGGAGAAGCTGTATACTATATGATCACACAGGGAGGAGGAGACGCTGTATACTATATGATCACACAGGGTAGAGGAGACGCTGTATACTATATGATCACACAGGGTAGAGGAGAAGCTGTATACTATATGATCACACAGGGTAGAGGAGACGCTGTATACTATATGATCACACAGGGTAGAGGAGACGCTGTATACTATATGATCACACAGGGTAGAGGAGACGCTGTATACTATATGATCACACAGGGTAGAGGAGAAGCTGTATACTATATGATCACACAGGGAGGAGGAGACGCTGTATACTATATGATCACACAGGGTAGAGGAGACGCTGTATACTATATGATCACACAGGGTAGAGGAGACGCTGTATACTATATGATCACACAGGGTAGAGGAGAAGCTGTATACTATATGATCACACAGGGTAGAGGAGACGCTGTATACTATATGATCACACAGGGTAGAGGAGAACGCTGTATACTATATGATCACACAGGGTAGAGGAGACGCTGTATACTATATGATCACACAGGGAGGAGGAGAAGCTGTATACTATATGATCACACAGGGAGGAGGAGACGCTGTATACTATATGATCACACAGGGTAGAGGAGACGCTGTATACTATATGATCACACAGGGTAGAGGAGAAGCTGTATACTATATGATCACACAGGGAGAGGAGAAGCTGTATACTATATGATCACACAGGGAGGAGGAGAAGCTGTATACTATATGATCACACAGGGAGGAGGAGACGCTGTATACTATATGATCACACAGGGTAGGAGGAGACGCTGTATACTATATGATCACACAGGGTAGAGGAGAAGCTGTATACTATATGATCACACAGGGAGGAGGAGACGCTGTATACTATATGATCACACAGGGTAGAGGAGACGCTGTATACTATATGATCACACAGGGTAGAGGAGACGCTGTATACTATATGATCACACAGGGTAGAGGAGACGCTGTATACTATATGATCACACAGGGAGGAGGAGAAGCTGTATACTATATGATCACACAGGGTAGAGGAGACGCTGTATACTATATGATCACACAGGGTAGAGGAGACGCTGTATACTATATGATCACACAGGGTAGAGGAGACGCTGTATACTATATGATCACACAGGGAGGAGGAGAAGCTGTATACTATATGATCACACAGGGTAGAGGAGACGCTGTATACTATATGATCACACAGGGAGGAGGAGAAGCTGTATACTATATGATCACACAGGGAGGAGGAGAACGCTGTATACTATATGATCACACAGGGAGGAGGAGAAGCTGTATACTATATGATCACACAGGGAGGAGGAGACGCTGTATACTATATGATCACACAGGGTAGAGGAGACGCTGTATACTATATGATCACACAGGGTAGAGGAGACGCTGTATACTATATGATCACACA
This sequence comes from Rhinoderma darwinii, assembly GCF_050947455.1. Taxonomy (NCBI): domain Eukaryota; kingdom Metazoa; phylum Chordata; class Amphibia; order Anura; family Rhinodermatidae; genus Rhinoderma; species Rhinoderma darwinii. The sequence goes on along the minus strand of NW_027463292.1, from coordinate 2,195 downwards.
GGGTAGAGGAGAAGCTGTATACTATATGATCACACAGGGAGGAGGAGACGCTGTATACTATATGATCACACAGGGTAGAGGAGACGCTGTATACTATATGATCACACAGGGTAGAGGAGAAGCTGTATACTATATGATCACACAGGGAGGAGGAGAAGCTGTATACTATATGATCACACAGGGAGGAGGAGACGCTGTATACTATATGATCACACAGGGTAGAGGAGAAGCTGTATACTATATGATCACACAGGGTAGAGGAGACGCTGTATACTATATGATCACACAGGGTAGAGGAGAAGCTGTATACTATATGATCACACAGGGTAGAGGAGAAGCTGTATACTATATGATCACACAGGGAGGAGGAGACGCTGTATACTATATGATCACACAGGGAGGAGGAGAAGCTGTATACTATATGATCACACAGGGAGGAGGAGACGCTGTATACTATATGATCACACAGGGAGGAGGAGAAGCTGTATACTATATGATCACACAGGGTAGAGGAGACGCTGTATACTATATGATCACACAGGGTAGAGGAGAAGCTGTATACTATATGATCACACAGGGTAGAGGAGACGCTGTATACTATATGATCACACAGGGAGGAGGAGAAGCTGTATACTATATGATCACACAGGGAGGAGGAGACGCTGTATACTATATGATCACACAGGGAGGAGGAGACGCTGTATACTATATGATCACACAGGGAGGAGGAGACGCTGTATACTATATGATCACACAGGGTAGGAGGAGAAGCTGTATACTATATGATCACACAGGGTAGGAGGAGAAGCTGTATACTATATGATCACACAGGGTAGAGGAGAAGCTGTATACTATATGATCACACAGGGAGGAGGAGACGCTGTATACTATATGATCACACAGGGAGGAGGAGACGCTGTATACTATATGATCACACAGGGAGGAGGAGACGCTGTATACTATATGATCACACAGGGTAGAGGAGAAGCTGTATACTATATGATCACACAGGGTAGAGGAGACGCTGTATACTATATGATCACACAGGGTAGAGGAGAAGCTGTATACTATATGATCACACAGGGTAGAGGAGACGCTGTATACTATATGATCACACAGGGAGGAGGAGAAGCTGTATACTATATGATCACACAGGGAGGAGGAGAAGCTGTATACTATATGATCACACAGGGAGGAGGAGAAGCTGTATACTATATGATCACACAGGGTAGAGGAGACGCTGTATACTATATGATCACACAGGGTAGAGGAGACGCTGTATACTATATGATCACACAGGGTAGGAGGAGACGCTGTATACTATATGATCACACAGGGTAGAGGAGACGCTGTATACTATATGATCACACAGGGAGGAGGAGAAGCTGTATACTATATGATCACACAGGGTAGAGGAGAAGCTGTATACTATATGATCACACAGGGTAGAGGAGACGCTGTATACTATATGATCACACAGGGTAGAGGAGACGCTGTATACTATATGATCACACAGGGTAGAGGAGACGCTGTATACTATATGATCACACAGGGTAGAGGAGAAGCTGTATACTATATGATCACACAGGGTAGAGGAGACGCTGTATACTATATGATCACACAGGGTAGAGGAGACGCTGTATACTATATGATCACACAGGGTAGAGGAGACGCTGTATACTATATGATCACACAGGGAGGAGGAGACGCTGTATACTATATGATCACACAGGGAGGAGGAGACGCTGTATACTATATGATCACACAGGGTGAGGAGAAGCTGTATACTATATGATCACACAGGGAGGAGGAGAAGCTGTATACTATATGATCACACAGGGTAGAGGAGAAGCTGTATACTATATGATCACACAGGGAGGAGGAGACGCTGTATACTATATGATCACACAGGGTAGAGGAGACGCTGTATACTATATGATCACACAGGGTAGAGGAGAAGCTGTATACTATATGATCACACAGGGAGGAGGAGACGCTGTATACTATATGATCACACAGGGTAGAGGAGACGCTGTATACTATATGATCACACAGGGTGGAGGAGAAGCTGTATACTATATGATCACACAGGGAGGAGGAGACGCTGTATACTATATGATCACACAGGGTAGAGGAGACGCTGTATACTATATGATCACACAGGGTAGAGGAGACGCTGTATACTATATGATCAC
>NW_027463291.1:0-33922 GCF_050947455.1 Rhinoderma darwinii | reverse complement strand
TGTCCTCATAACAGTGTATCACCCACAGATGTCCCCATAACAGTGTATCATCCACATATATCCCCATAACAGTGTATCATCCACATATATCCCCATAACAGTGTATCACCCACAGATGTCCTCATAACAGTGTATCCTCCACAGATGTCCTCATAACAGTGTATCATCCACAGATGTCTCCATAACAGTGTATCACCCACAGATGTCCCCATAACAGTGTATCATCCACAGATGTCTCCATAACAGTGTATCATCCACAGATGTCCTCATAACAGTGTATCCTCCACAGATGTCCCCATAACAGTGTATCATCCACAGATGTCCCCATAACAGTGTATCATCCACAGATGTCCCCATAACAGTGTATCACCCACAGATGTCCCCATAACAGTGTATCACCCACAGATGTCCCCATAACAGTGTATCACCCACAGATGTCCTCATAACAGTGTATCATCCACAGATGTCCCCATAACAGTGTATCATCCACAGATGTCCCCATAACAGTGTATCATCCACAGATGTCCCCATAACAGTGTATCACCCACAGATGTCCCCATAACAGTGTATCATCCACAGATGTCCCCATAACAGTGTATCACCCACAGATGTCCCCATAACAATGTATCACCCACAGATGTCCCCATAACAGTGTATCACCCACAGATGTCCCCATAACAATGTATCACCCACAGATGTCTCCATAACAGTGTATCACCCACAGATGTCCCCATAACAATGTATCACCCACAGATGTCCCCATAACAGTGTATCACCCACAGATGTCCCCATAACAGTGTATCACCCACAGATGTCCCCATAACAGTGTATCACCCACAGATGTCCCCATAACAGTGTATCACCCACAGATGTCCCCATAACAGTGTATCATCCACAGATGTCCCCATAACAGTGTATCACCCACAGATGTCCTCATAACAGTGTATCACCCACAGATGTCCCCATAACAGTGTATCACCCACAGATGTCCCCATAACAGTGTATCACCCACAGATGTCCCCATAACAGTGTATCATCCACAGATGTCCTCATAACAGTGTATCACCCACAGATGTCCTCATAACAGTGTATCACCCACAGATGTCCTCATAACAGTGTATCACCCACAGATGTCCCCATAACAGTGTATCACCCACAGATGTCCCCATAACAGTGTATCACCCACAGATGTCCCCATAACAGTGTATCACCCACAGATGTCCCCATAACAGTGTATCATCCACAGATGTCCCCATAACAGTGTATCACCCACAGATGTCCCCATAACAGTGTATCATCCACAGATGTCTCTATAACAGTGTATCACCCACAGATGTCCCCATAACAGTGTATCATCCACAGATGTCCTCATAACAGTGTATCCTCCACAGATGTCCCCATAACAGTGTATCATCCACAGATGTCCCCATAACAGTGTATCATCCACAGATGTCCCCATAACAGTGTATCATCCACAGATGTCCCCATAACAATGTATCACCCACAGATGTCCCCATAATAGTGTATCATCCACATATATCCCCATAACAGTGTACCACCCACAGATGTCCCCATAACAGTGTATCACCCACAAATGTCCCCATAACAGTGTGTCATCCACAGATGTCCCCATAACAGTGTATCACCCACAGATGTCCCCATAACAGTGTATCACCCACAAATGTCCCCATAACAGTGTGTCATCCACAGATGTCCCCATAACAGTGTATCACCCACAGATGTCCTCATAACAGTGTATCACCCACAGATGTCCCCATAACAGTGTATCATCCACAGATGTCCCCATAACAGTGTATCACCCACAGATGTCCCCATAACAGTGTATCATCCACAGATGTCTCTATAACAGTGTATCACCCACAGATGTCCCCATAACAGTGTATCATCCACAGATGTCCTCATAACAGTGTATCCTCCACAGATGTCCCCATAACAGTGTATCATCCACAGATGTCCCCATAACAGTGTATCATCCACAGATGTCCCCATAACAGTGTATCATCCACAGATGTCCCCATAACAATGTATCACCCACAGATGTCCCCATAATAGTGTATCATCCACATATATCCCCATAACAGTGTACCACCCACAGATGTCCCCATAACAGTGTATCACCCACAAATGTCCCCATAAGTGTATCATCCACAGATGTCCTCATAACAGTGTATCCTCCACAGATGTCCCCATAACAGTGTATCATCCACAGATGTCCCCATAACAGTGTATCATCCACAGATGTCCCCATAACAGTGTATCATCCACAGATGTCCCCATAACAATGTATCACCCACAGATGTCCCCATAATAGTGTATCATCCACATATATCCCCATAACAGTGTACCACCCACAGATGTCCCCATAACAGTGTATCACCCACAAATGTCCCCATAACAGTGTATCACCCACAGATGTCCCCATAACAGTGTATCACCCACAGATGTCCCCATAACAATGTATCACCCACAGATGTCCCCATAACAGTGTATCATCCACAGATGTCCCCATAACAGTGTATCATCCACATATGTCCCCATAACAATGTATCACCCACAGATGTCCCCATAATAGTGTATCACCCACAGATGTCTCCATAACAGTGTATCATCCACAGATGTCTCCATAATAGTGTATCATCCACAGATGTCCCCATAACAGTGTATCACCCACAGATATCCCCATAACAGTGTATCATCCACATATATCCCCATAACAGTGTATCACCCACAGATGTCCCCATAACAGTGTATCATCCACATATATCCCCATAACAATGTATCATCCACAGATGTCCCCATAACAGTGTATCACCCACAGATGTCTCCATAACAGTGTATCACCCACAGATGTCTCCATAACAGTGTATCATCCACATATATCCCCATAACAATGTATCACCCACAGATGTCCCCATAACAGTGTATCACCCACAGATGTCCTCATAACAGTGTATCCTCCACAGATGTCTCCATAACAGTGTATCACCCACAGATGTCCTCATAACAGTGTATCACCCACAGATGTCCCCATAACAGTGTATCCTCCACAGATGTCTCCATAACAGTGTATCACCCACAGATGTCCCCATAACAGTGTATCACCCACAGATGTCCCCATAACAGTGTATCCTCCACAGATGTCCTCATAACAGTGTATCATCCACAGATGTCTCCATAACAGTGTATCACCCACAGATGTCCTCATAACAGTGTATCACCCACAGATGTCCTCATAACAGTGTATCCTCCACAGATGTCTCCATAACAGTGTATCACCCACAGATGTCCTCATAACAGTGTATCATCCACAGATGTCTCCATAACAGTGTATCACCCACAGATGTCTCCATAACAGTGTATCACCCACAGATGTCTCCATAACAGTGTATCACCCACAGATGTCCTCATAACAGTGTATCATCCACAGATGTCCTCATAACAGTGTATCCTCCACAGATGTCTCCATAACAGTGTATCACCCACAGATGTCCTCATAACAGTGTATCATCCACAGATGTCTCCATAACAGTGTATCACCCACAGATGTCCTCATAACAGTGTATCATCCACAGATGTCTCCATAACAGTGTATCACCCACAGATGTCCTCATAACAGTGTATCCTCCACAGATGTCTCCATAACAGTGTATCACCCACAGATGTCCCCATAACAGTGTATCACCCACAGATGTCCCCATAACAGTGTATCACCCACAGATGTCCTCATAACAGTGTATCATCCACAGATGTCTCCATAACAGTGTATCACCCACAGATGTCCTCATAACAGTGTATCATCCACAGATGTCTCCATAACAGTGTATCACCCACAGATGTCCTCATAACAGTGTATCCTCCACAGATGTCTCCATAACAGTGTATCACCCACAGATGTCCTCATAACAGTGTATCATCCACAGATGTCTCCATAACAGTGTATCACCCACAGATGTCCCCATAACAGTGTATCACCCACAGATGTCTCCATAACAGTGTATCACCCACAGATGTCCTCATAACAGTGTATCCTCCACAGATGTCCCCATAACAGTGTATCACCCACAGATGTCCCCATAACAGTGTATCACCCACAGATGTCCCCATAACAGTGTATCCTCCACAGATGTCCCCATAACAGTGTATCCTCCACAGATGTCCCCATAACAGTGTATCACCCACAGATGTCCCCATAACAGTGTATCCTCCACAGATGTCCCCATAACAGTGTATCATCCACAGATGTCCCCCTAGTAACAATGATGTATATCTGACTTCCATAGTAATGGATAACTCAGCAGATTTGCAGATCAGGTTTCTAGGAAAGCTGGGTGACAAGTCCTGTGGCCATGTTGGTTGTCACCCACTCTTCCTATAACCACGGCAGACGACGACTCAAGAACGCGTGTTCGGGATTATTTTTCAGATGCGGTGGTATTGAACGGCCCGGAATATTCTCTGCGACAAGAGCTCAACATACAGAAGCTTGAAGGATTTTAATGGAAATGTATAATAGAAAGATATCACAGGACGGGAGCGATGAAAGGCAGCGAGAGGAAGATCGGAGGAGACAGATGAGACTCCTGGGGATGGAAGGACAACACTGGAGGGGGACCTGGTGGCCGCTGTGCCTTCATCCTCAGATCAGACGTCAGCGCTGGCACAGCCACTTAATTCTGGGTGACAGGAGATGACACTGCCAGGCAGACCCACAGCCTTCACAGTCCTGTCCCTGATAATCATGCCCAGCTTTGTGTAGTGTGGAGGTCATAGAGATGTGGAGCTGGTTACCATTGTATATGACATTACTTCTCCTGTACTGATCCTGAGTTACATCCTGTGTTATACTCCAGAGCTGCACTCACTATTCTGCTGGGGGAGTCACTGTGTACATACATTACATTACTTATCCTGTATTATACTCCAGAGCTGCACTCACTATTCTGCTGGTGGAGTCACTATGTACATACATTACATTACTGATCCTGCGTTACATCATGTATTATACTCCAGAGCTGCACTCACTATTCTGCTGGTGGAGTCACTGTGTACATACATTACATTACTTATCCTGTACTGATCCTGAGTTACACCCTGTATTATACTCCAGAGCTGCACTCACTATTCTGCTGGTGGAGTCACTGTGTACATACATTACATTACTGATCCTGTACTGATCCTGAGTTATATCTTGTATTATACTCCAGAGCTGCACTCACTATTCTGCTGGTGGAGTCACTGTGTACATACATGACATTACTTATCCTGTACTGATCCTGAGTTAAACCCTGTATTATACTCCAGAGCTGCACTCACTATTCTGCTGGTGGAGTCACTGTGTACATACATTACATTACTTATCCTGTACTGATCCTGAGTTATATCCTGTATTATACTCCAGAGCTGCACTCACTATTCTGCTGGTGGAGTCACTGTGTACATACATTATATTACTTATTTTGTACTGATCCTGAGTTACATCCTGTATTATACTCCAGAGCTGCACTCACTATTCTGCTGGTGGAGTCATTGTGTACATACATTACATTACTTATCCTGTACTGATCCTGAGTTATATCTTGTATTATACTCCAGAGCTGCACTCACTATTTTGCTGGTGGAGTCACTGTGTACATACATTACATTACTTATCCTGTACTGATCCTGAGTTATATCCTGTATTATACTCCAGAGCTGCACTCACTATTCTGCTGGTGGAGTCACTGTGTACATACATTACATTACTTATCCTGTACTGATCCTGAGTTATATCCTGTATTATACTCCAGAGCTGTACTCACTATTCTGCTGGTGGAGTCATTGTGTACATACATTACATTACTTACTCCAGGGCTGCGCTGTCATGTAGGTTCTGTATAATATTGTTATGTGCGCACTTGGAATATATGACATTGGGCATTGTAGTTCCATTAGGACCTCAAAGGAGTTTTATATGATTTTGGATAGGTCATCAATATTGGATTGGGGGGGTCCCATACCAATCAGCAGGTTAAAGGGGCTGCGGAGCTCTGGTGAGCGCTACGCCCTCTTCACTGATTAGTCGGCACAACTCACTTGATAGGACTGTGCTGCAGTACCAGGCATAGCCACTACTGAATGTACGGCGCTGTGCTTAGTAAGCAGTGTAGAGGCCAGAGTGCAGCAACCCCTTCAATCTGTTGACTCGTGGGGGTGCCCGGGCATCAATTTAGGAACTGTATGGCACTATTAATTGGGCACTACATGGTGGTATTATTTAGGGACTGTATGGCACTATTAATTGTGCACTACATGATTTTATTTAGGGACCATATGGCACAATTAATTGGGCACTGCATGGTGGTATTATTTGGGGACTGTATAGCACTATTAGTGGGCCATATTGTGATGCCATTATTTAGAGACTGTATGGCACTATTATTAGACACTCTATGGCACTGTAAATTGTCACTAGGACCCAGACATGTGTCCTGCCCACAGACCTGGCTGTAGCCTTGGCACCACGGTGTATGTAGCGCTCCCCCCTGTCACACATCCTCGTCGTCACCCTATCTGTCCCCTCCGTAGTCCTCGCTCTCCTGGGACTATAATAACATCATGACTTCAGAGCAGGTAATCGCTTCCTGCCGGCGGACACAAATAGCTCACAAAGTAACGATAATCCCCCAGTAACTGTCGTGTTCTACAGATCTGAAGAGAAATGTCATTTCCTTCTGCGGTATGTAAAGTAACACAATATTATCTCATTTTAATACAGCGTTCGCCGAGTACAGACGCGTCCTCGGATAAAAACGGAAAAATTATACCTGCGGAGAATGGTCGTTACGCAAACTTCCATTAAGCAAATGGGAAACGACGTGTATTACTTGTGCGGAAGAAAAGGACATTTATCTAGTCTTCTGACATGGCCGCCCCGTACCGCCATTCTCACCGCATCATTCCGGAGCGCTCGCCCTCATCTTTATCTAAGAATTCCTAATCACCCCATTATTTTACCCGGCCCTAATGTTGTTTATGCGGCTGTACTTAACCCTGCGATATGATAATGCAGTGATACGTGTGACATGTATCTGAGCATCACGGTTATAGAGCAGGGAGGGGGTGCTCTACATATTGATAGGCTATTGCTCTCTGTTATCAGCCACTGCTGATTACTGGTACATCCAAAAAGAACAACACCGACCATCGGCGGGACAAAAATACAATCACGTCAATCAATGTCCGGACGCATTGAATAGATTTCCTGCAATTACTTCTACATTTTCTATTTAACCCCTAAAATTACTTATCAATAACCCAGTCTAAATTCTCTATTCACTACTAAATCACCTGTCTCCCGCTAATTACCTCTCTCTCCTCTCCATATCTCCTCCATCTCTCTCTTCTCCATCTCTCCTCTCTCTCTTCTCCATCTCTCCTCTCTCTCTTCTCCATCTCTCCTCTCTCTCTTCTCCATCTCTCCTCTCTCTCTTCTCCATCTCTCCTCTCTCTCTTCTCCATCATCTCTCCTCTCTCTCTCCTCCATCACCTCTCTCTCTTCTCCATCATCTCTCCTCTCTCTCTCCTCCATCACCTCTCTCTCTTCTCCCCATTTCCTCTCTCTCTTCTCCATCTCCTCTCCCCTCTTTCTCTCTTCTCCATCTCCATCTCCTCTCTCTTCTCCATCATCTCTCCTCTCTCTTCTCCATCATCTCTCCTCTCTCTCTTCTCCATCTCCTCCCTCTCTTCTCCATCTCCTCTCTCTTCTCCATCATTTCTCCTCTCTCTCTCTCTCTCTTCTCCATCTCCTCTCCCTCTCTTCTCCATCACCTCTCTCCTCTCCATCTCTCCTCTCTCTCTTTTCCATCATCTCTCTTCTCTCTCTCTCTTCTCCATCACCTCCCTCTTCTCTATCACCTCTCTCTTTACTCTTACTTCTCTAAGCACACTCTCCCCTTCACCTTCCAGTCAGGTGTGTCTCTTTTTTTTGCATGTGTTGTTGTGGAGACATTCTAGCTGAGTATTTTGCGTTCCACATCCGACCATTTATTTGTATCTCCAGTTACTCGTCTCTCGGGGAGGCTCTTTGTTAAATATGAGATTCCTGTTATAGCAGAAAATACTTTGTTACTTTCCTTTAGTGATTGTTTCATTTTGGGCTTTGAGTTCTAGGATTCCAGCAGGTGTCTCGATGCGCGAATGTTTGTCCGAGGAGAAGAAGACAGACTTATTATTCAAGTGCTTGCATGAAGACAAGACATCCATTACCAGAATATGATGTTGTTCAGACCAAGATACAGCTAGGTCCAGAATTATTTGGACAGTGACACAAGTTTTGGCATTTTAGCTGTTTACCAGAACATATAAATATACAGTTATATAATCAATATGGGCTTAGAGTGCAGACTCTCAGCTTTAAATTGAGGGTCTTCACATCCTAATTTGAGGAAGGGTTTAGGAATTACGGCTTTTTAATATGTAGCTGCCTCTTTTTCAAGGGACTAAAAGGTATTTGGACAATTATCTCACAAGCTATTTAATGGGCTGCATGGGCTATTCCCTAGTTATTCCATCATCAATTAAGCAGGTAAAAGGTCTGCAGTTGATTCCAGGTTTGGCATTTGCATTTGGAAGCTGTTGCTGTGAACCCACAACATGAGGTCATAGGAGCTCTCAATGCAAGTGAAACAGACCATCAATAGGCTGAAAAAATGAAGAAATCCATCAGAGAGAAGCACAAATGTCAGGAGCGGCCAATTCAACAGTCTGGTACATTCTTAAAAATAAAGAGCGCACTGGTGATCTCGTGACCTCCAAAAGGCCTGGACGTCCACGGAAGACAAAAGTGGTGGATGATTGCAGAATCCTTTCCACGGTGAAGAAAAAACCTTTCACAACATTTACCCAAGTGAAGACTCTCCTGGAAGTAGGTGGATCAGTATCTAAGTCTACCAGAAAGAGAAGACTTCATGAGAGAATACAGAGGGTTCACCACAAGGTGCAAACCATGAATCAGCCTCAAAAATAGAAATGCCAAATCAAACTTTACCCAAAAATATGGAAAGAAGCAAAACTAAGATCAACCTGGACCAGAATGATGGAAGGAAGAAAGTATGGAGCGGTGTGACGGCATGGTTGAGGCAGTATGATGGCACGGTGGAGGTGGTGTGATGGCACGGTTGGGGTGGTGTGATGGCATGGTGCAGGCAGTGAGATGGCATGGTGGAGGCAGTGTGATGGCATGGTGGAGGAGGTGTGATGACATGGGTGGGGCAGTGTGATGGCCTGGTGGAGGCTGTGTGATGGCATGGTGGAGGCAGTGTGATAGCATGGTGGAGGCAGTGTGATGGCATGGTGGAGGCAGTGTGATGGCATGGTTGGGGCAGTGTGATGGCACGGTGGAGGCAGTGTGATGGCATGGTGGAGGCAGTGTGATGGCACGGTGGGGGCAGTGTGATGGCATGGTGGAGGCAGTGAGATGGCACGGTGGAGGCAGTGTGATGGCACGGTGAAGGCAGTGAGATGGCATGGTGGAGGCAGTGTGATGGCATGGTGGAGGCAGTGTGATGGCATGGTGGAGGAGGTGTGATGACATGGGTGGGGCAGTGTGATGGCCTGGTGGAGGCTGTGTGATGGCATGGTGGAGGCAGTGTGATAGCATGGTGGAGGCAGTGTGATGGCATGGTGGAGGCAGTGTGATGGCATGGTTGGGGCAGTGTGATGGCACGGTGGAGGCAGTGTGATGGCATGGTGGAGGCAGTGTGATGGCACGGTGGGGGCAGTGTGATGGCATGGTGGAGGCAGTGAGATGGCACGGTGGAGGCAGTGTGATGGCACGGTGAAGGCAGTGAGATGGCATGGTGGAGGCAGTGTGATGGCATGGTGGAGGCAGTGTGATGGCATGGATGGGGCAGTGTGATGGCCTGGTGGAGGCAGTGAGATGGCATGGTGGAGGCAGTGTGATGGCATGGTGGAGGCAGTGTGATGGCATGGTGGAGGCAGTGTGATGGCATGGTTGGGGCAGTGTGATGGCACGGTGGAGGCAGTGTGATAGCATGGTGGAGGCAGTGTGATGGCATGGTGGAGGCAGTGAGATGGCACGGTGGAGGCAGTGTGATGGCATGGTGAAGGCAGTGAGATGGCATGGTGGAGGCAGTGTGATGGCATGGTGGAGGCAGTGTGATGGCATGGATGGGGCAGTGTGATTACATGGTGGCGGCAGTGTGATGGCATGGGCATGCATGGCTGCCAAAGGCGCTGGGTCTCTAGTGTTTATTGATGAGGTGACTGAAGTCAGAAGCAGCCGGATGAATTCTGAAGTGTTCAGGGATTTACTTTCTGCTCAGATTCCACCAAATGCAGCAAGGTTGATTGGACGTCGCTTCACAGGACAGATGGACAATGACCCAAAACATCCTGCGAAAGCAACCCAGGAGTTTATAAGTCAAAGAAGTGGAATATTCTGCAATGGCCGAGTCACCAGATCTCACCCCGATCGAGCATTTCACTTGATAAGACAAAACTTAAGGCAGAAAGAGCCACAAACAAGCAACAAGTGAAGACAGCGGCAGTAACGGCCGGGCAAAGCGTCACAAAGGAGGAAACCCGGCGTGTGGTGATGTCCATGGGTTCCAGACTTCAGGCCGTCATTGCTGCACAGGATTCTCTACAGAGTATTAAAAAACATTTTATTTATGGTAATGTTAATTTGTCCAATTACTTTTGAGCCCCTGAAATGAGGCGGCTGTGTGGAAAAATGGCGGCAATTCCTAAACGTTTCACAGGATATTTTTGTTCAACCCCTTGAATTAAACCTGAAAGTCTACAATTCAATTGCATCTCAGATGTTTCATTTCAAATCCAATGTGGTGGCAGCGGAGCCCAAATCATGAAGATTGTGTCACTGTCTAAATAATTCTGGACCTAACTGTACACCATAGAGTTGAGTCTGTGCTACTAAGGACGTCTGTGGTCAGTACCCGGCCCTGGAGTGAGACGTCTCAATGATATATGGCTGTGGATAGTCATCTGAAGACCAGATTTCCCACCACATCACCTGGGAGAGGTCCTGTTAGGCACCACATACTTGTACCATATTGTACAACATGTATAACTATGGTCCTCAAAATATGAAAACGTGGTCAGTCATATCCATCTCACGTTCTGAAACGGTCAACCATCCCTCCCTGACTCATGTAACCTGTCAATCATCTCTCTCTCGTGTCACCTGTCAATCATCTCTCTCTGACACGTGTCACCTGTCAATCATCTCTCTTGTGTCACCTGTCAATCATCTCTCTCTGACTCATGTAACCTGTCAACCATCCCTCTATGACTCGTGTTACCTGTCAATCATCTCTCTGTTGTGTTGCCTGTCAATCATCTCTCTCTGACTCGTGTTACCTGTCAATCATCTCTCACTGACTCATGTAACCTGTCAATCATCTCTCTGACTCGTGTTACCTGTCAATCATCTCTCTCTGACTCGTGTTACCTGTCAATCATCTCTCTCTCATTTTTTTCCGGTCAATCATCTCTCTCGGACTCGTGTTACCTGTCAATCATCTCTCTCTGACTCGTGTTACCTGTGAATCATCCCTCACCGACTCATGTAACCTGTCAATCATCTCTCTGACTAGTGTTACCTGTCAATCCTTTCTCTCTGACTCGTGTCACCTGTCAATCATCTCTCTCTCTCATGTTACCGGTCAATCATTTCTCTGACTCATGTTACCTGTCAATCATCTCTCTCTGACTCGTGTTACCTGTCAATCATCTCTCTCGGACTCGTGTTACCTGTCAATCATCTCTCTCTGACTCGTGTTACCTGTGAATCATCCCTCACCGACTCATGTAACCTGTCAATCATCTCTCTGACTCGTGTTACCTGTCAATCCTTTCTCTCTCGGTTTTTCCGGTCAATCATCTCTCTTGGACTCGTGTTACCTGTCAATCATCTCCGTCTTTTGTTTCCGGTCAGTCATCTCTCTCTGACTTTAGTTCGCAGTCAATCGCGTCTCCGTTTTGACCCATCAATCATCTTTCTTTCTATCTGCACTTGTTATTTATTCTTCCTCTCTTGATTCAATCAATCTCCTTCTCATTACCTGTCAATCACATCCATGGACTTTTTACCAGGTAATTATCTCTCTCATCCTTCACATTTGTCAATCTATTTCACTCTCTCAACTCATCACTAATATCAATCTCCCTCTCAACCATAACGCTCTACTATCCATGACGTGTCATTTATATCCATCTTCCCTTATCTTTCTTACTCCTTGTCTTCACTTGTGAGTCGTCTCGATCATTCTCACTACTTGTCACCATTTCTTTCTTCCTTTCTTATCAATGACACCATCTTGGCTGGTGAATAACATCAATCTTCCCTCTTCGCCCACCTGTCTTTTTTCTCCTTCCCTTCACACACCTGTCAATCCTCTGTCCCTTGTCTTCACCTGTCAATCTTCTTTCCTATTTTCCCTTGTCAATCACGCTTACTGTCACGATGGGTGTGTGGACCCACTGGGCCGTAGCGGGACAGCAGCTGGCCAAACAGGATACCAAGGTAAAGTCAATAGTTCGAATAAGGGCCCCTGTGGCAACACAGACAGTAGCGAGGGCAGGCTCGGATGGGATCTTGGCAGCAGGCAGACACCAGGCGCGGTGATATACAGCAGGCGTAGTATACGACACAACACGACTCCAACTCTATGCGGCACAGGAACAAGGTAGCATGGGATACAGGTAGCAGGAACGGGAACACTGGGAACTAGAAAACACTAAGGGACCAATTGCAAAGACTAACACGAGTAAATACAACAACGCTCAGGCAATGCAGGGAGGGGCAGGGCCCATCTTAGAGTCCACGGTGATCTGGGAGCAATCAGTTAATCTAAAACGTGTGTGCTCTGGCCTATTAAGGCCGGGAATGAGCTGGAGCGCGCACCCTAGTGGTCACTTCAGGACAGGACGGCCGCATGTGCTGGAATCACTGTGAAGGAAGACGTCTGCAGGACGATAGGAGTCTGTGGTCTGCAACCGCGGACATTACACTTACTCTCCCTCGCTAATATCTCTTTCTTTGTCAATCACGTCTCTCTCTACCTCATATGATGTAATTTATATCCATTTCTCTTCATTACCTGTTGGTAATCTCTTTTTCCTTGTCTTCACTTGTCAATCATTTTCCCTGTCTCTGTTTATCACCAATATCAATCTTTCTCTCTTTACCTGTTAGTCATGTCTCGTTACCTCCCATGACTTGTCATTAATATCCATTTCCCTTCATTACCTTTCTCTGCTGGCTGTTAATTACCTTCTCTTTCATGACTTGTCAGTAAAATCAATCTCTTATATCACCTGTCAATCATCCTCCTTCCCATCACCTGTCAATCATCCTCCTTCCCATCACCTGTCAATCATCCCACCCTCATTCCCATCACCTGTCAATCATCCCACCCTCATTCCCATCAGCGGACAATCATCTTTCCCTCATTCCCATCACCTGTCAATCATCCGCCTTCCCATCACCTGTCAATTATCCCTCCCTCATTCCCATTACCTGTCAATCATCTCTACCTCCTTACATCACCTGTCAATCATCTCTACCTCCTTACATCACCTGTCAACCATCTTTCCCTCATTCCCATCACCTGTCAACCATCTTTCCCTCATTCCCATCAGCGGACAATCATCTTTCCCTCATTCCCATCACTGGTCAATCATCTCTACCTCCTTACATCACCTGTCAATCATCTCTACCTCCTTACATCACCTGTCAACCATCTCTCCCTCATTCCCATCACCGGTCAATCCTCTTTCCCTCCTTCTCATCACCTGTCAATCATCTCTCCCTCCTTCCCATCAACTGTCAATCATCTCTCCCTCCTTCCCATCACCTGTCAATCATCTTTCCCTCCTTCCCATCAGCTGTCAATCATCTCTCCCTCATTCCTATCACCTGTCAATCATCTTTCCCTCCTTCCCATCACCGGTCAATCATCTTTCCCTCCTTCTCATCACCTGTCAATCATCTTTCCCTCCTTCTCATCACCTGTCAATCATCTCTCCCTCCTTCTCATCACCTGTCAATCATTTCTCCCTCCTTCCCATCACCCGTCAATCATCTTTCCCTCCTTCCCATCACCTGTCAATCATCTCTCCCTCATTCCTATCACCTGTCAATCATCTTTCCCTCCTTCCCATCACCTGTCAATCATCTCTCCCTCATTCCCATCACCTGTCAATCATCTTTCTCTCCTTCCCATCACGTGTCAATCACCTCTCCCTCATTCCTATCACATATCAATCATCGTTTTCTCATTTCTATCACATATCAATCATCTTTCCCTCATTCTCATCATCTGTCAATCATCACTTTCCTTGTCAATCACTCCTTCTCTTGACTTGCCATTAACATCAATCTACCATTCCCCCCTCTCGATCTCCTCCTGGTTGTACTTCTCTCTAGACACCACATTACAGGTATATTTTATATACAGCTCTCATGATGTCTCCATCTCTCTTCATATTTCCATCCCTTCCTTCTCCCATCATTGTTCCACATGTCCACATCCCAACCCCCTTCCACCCCTCCCTCATTTTCCCCAGATATAATTACGGGAGCTCCAGCTTCACAAGCCCGGGGAAATCTGCCATCTTCTGTCTTAATTAATGTTCGTTAAAGATGCCATAATAAATGCTAACTTGTCCCTGTTAACTCTTTCAAGGAAACGCTGAGGAGATGCATCCGCTCTGACATGGAAATGCACAATGTGAAGGTCAATATAGATTAGCACACCCATAGATACATGTTTACAGACGCGGGCTCCTTATATAATGATATTTATGGAGGGGACCCCTTGTAGATATAAATAAATAAGTAGTACGTGCATTCTGGAGCGACTTCGAGGGCAGCTCCACTATCTGACTTCTCTTGCACGGCACCTCTGCTTTTTAATTTACAAATCAATAAAACGCATCTTCCCCTGTCGAACCAATTATATTTGATTTAGAAGCCTCCTGTACAATCCCAGCTCCTCTAGATGGAATTCATTGTTCACCCGCACTCAGATTTATCATCCGGAGTTTATTCTACTTCTCTATAGAAGATATCATTTACGTGTTATTACGCCATCAGGCGGATTAATCAAGCAGGGAATTGTTTTAGACCAAAAAATAAATAATACCGCTGCAAAACATCATCTCACAAAAGTCAGGAACCTCCCAAATATCTGCCGGACACTTGAACATCATTTTGGCGTCTTTCTTAATCTGGATAATGCCAATTCTGTGCTGATTAATTTCTTAATATATCATTATTGGGGTCGAAGATAAATTTTTCTGATACAAAGCTCCAAATCATAAACATAGTTACATGATAAAATTTTCTATACCAGCAGCCACCACT
This sequence comes from Rhinoderma darwinii, assembly GCF_050947455.1. NCBI lineage: Eukaryota > Metazoa > Chordata > Amphibia > Anura > Rhinodermatidae > Rhinoderma > Rhinoderma darwinii. The sequence continues at coordinate 18,513 of NW_027463291.1, read as the reverse complement.
AGGGGAGCTCACTACATACGGTTTATACAATGAACTCAATAATAAAACAGTTTGCAGTTAGCTCCTAAGCTCCCTCTAGTGGTGGCTGCAGGTATAGAAAAAGGTCTCGCGTGGCTACGTCTATACAAGGGATTTGGAGCTCTGTGTCAGAAAAACTGAGGTCTGATCACTATAAAAATATATTATTAAATTAAACTAAATCAGCCCAGAATGTTAGACCTAAAAACGGTATGATTACTTTAAATGTATTCCCAGGTATTAGTCTAAAATGTCTCAGGGTGTATGATAACAGCATGTCTTATTATATTTGATTCCTAGGTCTTTGGGGGTCAAAGTAAATTCATTCATTCAAGTAAATAGAGGCTCTAAGAGGAGAACCTTGCTTTCCTACGTTTTTGGGTACACATGGGTTGTTATGTGGACTGCCTAGGCACAAGATTGTGATTATGGGAGAAACATACCCAATATTGCCAGACCTAGAGAGAAGAGATCAGGGAGGAGGCTTTGCACACTTCTAAGCAGGTGGGTGACTGTGTGACCAAAAACAGTTCTCTATGGACTCCAAAATGGCTGACTATGATTGCAACTTTGTGTCACTAGGAGAGGGAGAACATTCTTGAACATACCACTGAGTATTAGACCAATGAATGGAACCTTTCCCTCCTTAAACTGCCATCTTGAACATACCTGACAAAGTATAAAATAGGAAGTTGCGTTTCCTGGCTTTCGCCGCCCTCTTATATATATATCTCTATATATATAAATCTATTTCTTGCTGTTAGGTTTATTGTAACAAGAGGCATTACTGTACTGGTTCCTGTAGTATTGATGTCTGTAAAGGTCACGATCATCGCTTCTTCTCTCTCCGTTCCCTAAAGACGTTACTTCGCCTATAGCTGATTAGGATTTTCTTTCTTGCCGGGTAAGGCTTTTTCGCGGCTCTTCTTCGCTTCCTTTCTGTACATGGGACAATATGGTGAATGGCAGGAAATGATCATATTGAACTATCGTGCTCTGACATCAAGCGGCGAGACTTCATCGCTGAAATAAAATCAATCCATTATGGAGATCTACGTCTTAAGAGCAGGCGCCGACAGACGGCAAGAGGAGCCTTCTGCCCGGTCTTATTTATCAGTCATGTCTCTCTACGCAAGGATGGGGGGGGGGGGGGGGTTCGTATGTGCACAGTAATGGAAGCTGACAAATATCCATCAATCTCCGCCAGGTAATCCCCCACCATCAATGGAGCCCATAAATAAAGGAGTAGATGTAGCAATGCAGAGGTGGAGGATGGGCGGTCATGGATTGGTCTAGAAATCCATGGGTATGTTATACCAGGTGCCAGAATCCGAAGCCATCAGTGGAAAGAACACCATAGGTCTTGGATGGTCCACCTAGCATGGACGGCTCTTCTTCTTTGGCCAGGAGATTTCACTTTGTGGACACCATAAAATAGTGAAAAGGTTTGTCCCTAACTCTTCCTAATATTTTTGTCTCCAGATTATTGAGAAACTTCTTGGATCCTCATAGAATTTTTACCTATATATAGAACTTGTATGAACCACCATGAGGTCTATGGAGACCTTAAATTCAATTGAGTCCTAAAGTCCATGAAGAGGATGGAAGTAAGGACTATCACTGGCAAGAAATGATAGAGTGGCCTATTGAGATATCTGGTCCTTGGATTCTTAAAAGCCAATGTTTGGTAGCCTCATGTTGGACGACGTGCCACCACTGAAGACTAGGTCCACCAGGAGAACCACCATGTCCATCTCCTCCTGGGCTGCTACACGGACCAGAGATTGTAAGAGCCAGAAGAAGACTTCGAGACACAGAACTTATTATCGTCAACAGTTTGTGGTAGGAAAAGGGAAAGTGGCGAATGGAGAAGACCTTCATCTGTCTAGGACGCCACCCATGAAGGTAGACTAGCTGTAAGCCTCCAACAACCACGGATACTTCTAGAAGACATGGAAATATTACGTTCTTGAGCAGAACCTTTTGGGAAAAAAATGAGTTGACGGCTATTTCATGGGTTTACTTGGGAGCAGGGTTGGATCTGGCCATTAGAGGATCTTCTTTTAGGCCCAAGTTACAATAGAGCCCATTAGTTCTTTGTATAGTTGTTGGTTGGCCCTTAAAGTGATGTTCACTGGATGCCCCAAGTCTGAAGTATGGAAAGTGGGGGGATTAAAGTTGTGGGTTAAATTGTTAATTTTTTAACATGGCGGAATTTCGCTCCGCTCCTCAAGGTCTTTCTGAGAGATCACCGAGGATCAAGTCGGCTGTAACTCGATCACGAAGACGATTGCGTCAAGCGATTGGTTCCTCACAGTCGGACAGTTGGCCTGATGCAAACGACACGCCTATCAGCGGCAAAAATCTACGCTCCAGGTCACGACCGGGTAGAAATGATCACGGTCGGGAAAAAAAATCGTATCGAACGCAAAACGGTAATTGTGAAAACACAGCGAAATCCGATGTAAAACCTAATCGCCGCTTATCTATTATATATAATGCACCATATTCGGCACTTGCGGGAAAGCTTTTGTACGAGACGCCTTCTACGAAATCCATGTATAAATAATTAACCCTTCTGCTCCCGGATAAACACAATTCTTCTATAGAAGTCCATACAGGGTGATCTCCGGACAGGGTTGGGGCGGGATTGGCGGGCGGCGCACAATAGCGGGTGATGTGATGCAGCCGGTGAGTGGGTGTAGAGCTGAACAGGTATGTGTGTCATTACTGGAGTCTTCGGCGGCCTGTATACGTGTGATTGCTTGTTTGTTACCCCCGGGGGCTTCTCGCCGCGTTCTTTCAAGAATTCACAAAGCTTTTCTGTACTGCAGCCAAGAGATAGGGGAGCGGAGATAACCTTAATCTATAATGTAATCAGCCTCCTATGGCTGCTGCCTCCTCCCGACTTATTCTACATTCCTTCTTCTATCTCTTTCGGCTTTTCCCTCTCTCTTGCGCCTTCGTTGCGGTCGTCTTCCATCTTCCCACCTCTGCCGGATCTCCCGGTCATCTTCCTTCTAAATTTCTCATTGTTTCCTTATAGGTTGATGTTTTTGGGTCCAACTTGAGACGGTTCCTGCTCTCCACGGGCCCGGATCAGCCTCGGGGCTATTTGTATGGTACGGCTGACCCTTGTCGCACCCTCTCCCCTCCCCTGCTTCTTGTTCTCGTCAATATTTTGGTCCCGTTCTTACACCTTTCTCCAGTTCTTCTTCATCCGCCGACTTTTGGGACTGGAAATTAGGGACATTCTAAAAAGCGCTAAACAAAGCCACGCCATTGTTCCTCCTTATGCCCCGCCCATTTATATAGGATATACCGCCAAATGACGGCATTTAAATAATAAATAGTACATATGACCCTTCATCACACGCCAAAACAAATACAGACTCCGAACCCTCTAAATATATACAGACCCCATAATGTTTTATACTCTAGTCACAACCAAAGCTGCATGCAAAACTCCACTGGTTCCCCGTTTTTCTTTCCAACCTCACCATTCACTGCTTCTCCCCTGATGGTTCGGGATCTGGGTCGAGCTTACACAGTTGTAGAGAACGGTGAGGGTAGTAGTGTTTATTCCAGGCTATGTCATCAATGCTCTGTCACCACAGCCCTGATGGATACCAAATTGCAGCCAGCAACTGCAGCTTTGGATGTGATTGGAGTATAAGGTTCCATTTAAAGGTGTAGATACATTTGTAAAAACGAGTGCAGATCGAGGATATAGCGAGTCGTTAATATCTGATAGACAATTATTCGTAACAATAATCGTGTTTTGCCATAAATTTCATGGCTTGTCTGCGGACGTCTGGCAGATGGCGGTCTACACGAGGGGATGCGCCGCCGACTAATGATCATGTTTTGGTTGTCCTATAAGAATGGAGCAATGAGTGACAGGCTATTTCTCGCTGCTCATATTCCATGTTAGGATTTTTTTTACATGATAATCGCCCGTATAATAATCCACAATACCCCTCAAGATCATCACAAGATGAGGATACAATGGATTATACCGCATGATGTAGAGCTGAAGGATACAATGATGTGAGGGTGCCTTCATTATCCCCTGTGCGGTGTCCCCTCCCCCTCTTACTTCTTCGTCAGTCTTCCTCGTTATTTCAGCCGGTGTCTTCTCCTCTTTCGCTCAGGTAATTCCCATCCATGACACACACTTGGGGTTCACTGCATTTACTGGTCAATAGGGGACGCCGTATAATAAGGTATATAGAGCGGTGGTGCGGGGGGCGACTTGTTACAGGAACTTAGGAGCACCGGGCGGTGTTACAAGTCCTTATATCCAATGTGACAGTGTTACTCGGGAACTGTAGGCATTATTATGTAGACACTGTATGGCACTATAGATGTTATGTTGCTGCTGTATGGCAGTATTACTTGTGCACAGTACTATTTGGGCACAGTATGGTATTATTTGGGTAATATATGGCACTATTATTTGAGCACTATATGGCACTATTATTTGAGCACTGTATGGCACTATTATTTGGGCACTGTATGGCACTATTATTTAGGCACTATATGGCACTTATTTGGACACTGTATGGCACTATTATTCATGCACTATACGGCACTATTATTTAGGCACTATATAGCACTATTATTTGGGCACTGTATGGCACTATTATTTGAGCACTATATGGCACTATTATTTGGGCACTGTATGGAACTATTATTTAGGTACTGTATGGCACTATTCTTTAGGCACTATATGCCACTATTATTTGGACACTGTATGGCACTTATTTGGGCACTATATGGCACTATTATTTAGGCACTATATGGCACTATTATTTAGGCACTGTATGGCACTATTATTTGGGCACTATATGGCACTATTATTTAGACACTATGTGGCACTATTAGTTAGGCACTGTATGGCACTATTAGTTAGGCACTGTATGGCACTATTAGTTAGGCACTGTATGGCACTATTAGTTAGGCACTGTATGGCACTATTAGTTAGGCACTGTATGGAACTATTATTTAGGTACTGTATGGCACTATTCTTTAGGCACTATATGCCACTATTATTTGCGCACTGTATGGCACTTATTTGGGCACTATATGGCACTATTATTTAGGCACTATATGGCACTATTATTTAGGCACTGTATGGCACTATTATTTGGGCACTATATGGCACTATTATTTAGGCACTATATGGCACTATTATTTAGGCACTGTATGGCACTATTATTTGGGCACTATATGGCACTATTATTTAGGCACTGTATGGCACTATTATTTGGACACCGCAGGCAAGGTTATGTAGGCACTGCATTGTACTATTATTTGGACAGTATAGGTATTATATTGGCACTGTATGGCACTGTTATGTTGACCCTGTGTGGCACTATTATTTGGACACTGTATGGCACTATTATTTGGGCAGTATAGGCATTATATGGGCACTGTTATTTATATATATATTTTGATAAAGAAACAAACAGTGCAGCACATCTTCTGTATTGGGTCTCAGTGACCAGGACGGCTTCCCCTGTGAGAGGGGCTCTGGTGCCGGCCGGGGTACAGGGTGGTGTCGGTCTGCTGCTGTCCCTCTCCGGCTCCTTGTCTTCCAGTCGCTCAGTTTCTCCTCTCGTCCTTTATCTTGACGTTCCCTTAATTTCTCTCTGATCCTCGTCAGCTCTGCGTCTTCCTCTCCTCCCTGCAGCCTCTCACTTCATTATCTCTATTCCTCCCGCATCCTCCTATATTGACTTCTTTTTCCTCTTAACCATTTATCAGTCGCCTTTGAAAAGACTCCCTAAAAATAAAAATATAAATCCTCTTTCATGTTGCTAAAAATGCTTAATTACAACCCAGCTTTCCTAGAGTCCTGAACAGCAAACCAGCCTAGTTATACAGAAATACATCCCATTACTTCCTGCTGCCTGGGAAAGCTGGGTGACAACCTTTAAGGCAGCAGTAATGGAGGCATATTGGTCTCCACCCAGCTTTCCCAGATACAGATAGTAGAATTTTGATTACTCGGGGACAAATTTGCAAGGATTCTTTGAAGGAAATGCTCACTAACGGCCCATACAGAACGGTGATGGCCAAACCTTCTCCAAATGGATTGTCAGCTCTTCGGGTTAGGTCTCGCAGTGCAGCTAGAATTGCGTTTTCTTTCCGAGCCCTTGAATTATTCAGACGGTGAAACATTTTCGGTGTCTCCTATTATTTTCCGGTGACATTACGTGGGATTTCGCTTGTCCTATCTCCCCTCCGCCATATCTTCTCCGCCGCTCATTTCCTTACTCTGTCCTCTTCCTCCTCCTTTTCCTTCTTATCTCTATTTTTTTTATTTTTTACTTTCTCTCCTTCCAACTTTTTGCTGTTGGGTTCCTCTCTCCCGCGCTCGGTGCCTGGGGAGCAGCGAAATAAGGGGAGGGGGGCTGTCCGTGCATTATAAAGGTATTAGGGAGCTACTAAGCTTGATCCCACAGCTCCACATTTTCAAAGCCCTATTAGCATATATTGAGCCGGCTTCTGACAGTCTGAGCTGCTGCCAGTCCAGGCTGTGAGAGATGAATTGCTTATGGCTCCCTGGATGGCAGACGAGCAGCGGCGGCAGCAGGGGGGGGCGCACCCCTATCTCCTTTCTTCTTAAACTCCAAACACCTGTTGTCTCCTCTAATGCTTAATGTGTCTGGATGTCTAAAGGAGACACCAAGTGACTTATGGGTCGTCTGTCAGGAGCGCTCACATTTGGGGTACAAGCCAGGTGCTCACAGCTGCCGCAGTCCAGATAGGACTATGGGACCGCACGTCCGGGGTTAGCCCATTGCCAAAAGGAGATTTATTCCATTCGCTTCTTAAGGGGCAATATCCACCCCTTATAATCAGAATTTTAAATGAAGTAATAAGATAATTAGCAATTTATTGTTCTTAAATTTTTCGATTGTGGGGGAGGGCTCACGCCTCTGCAGTGGGGAAAAGGCAGGAAAAGCGAGCCAAGGTTCGTAATCTAATCCCTGAAAATGATTATGGATGGTATATTGGGATCTCAATGATTTGAGGTTGTATGGATAAATCACATACTGCGCCTGACCCAAAGGGGTGGAGGAATATGAATGTGACGGGGGTGGGTGGAGAGAGTGACAACTATTATCACGGGCTGAGCGGGTGTCGGAGTTCTAGGCTAGCAGCGGAGCTCTACTGCAAAGCATCATGGTCCTAAAACAAAGTATGGAGGGGCAATGCTGATTATATCTCTGTACAGATGTACTATGGGTGGAGATGCCCACTCAATTGTATCAGGGTACTGTGTATTCGGGGTCAGGGATGATGGGAATGATAAATTGTGTATGAGATACCGAGATTAGATTGTGAGCTCCTGGGGTCAGGGATGATGGGAGTGATACACTGTGTGTGATATAGGGAGATTAGATTGTGAGCTCCTGGGGACAGAGATGATGAGAGTCATACATTGTGTATGAGATAGGTAGGTTCGATTGTGAGCTCCTGGGGTCAGGGATGATGGGAGTGATACTACATTGTATATGAGATAAGAAATTAGATTGTGAGCTCCTGGGGTCAGGGATGATGGGAGTGATACATTGTATGTGAGATGAGAGATTAGATTGTGAGCTCCTGGGGACAGGGATGATGGGAGTGATACTACATTGTATATGAGATAAGAAATTAGATTGTGAGCTCCTGGGGTCAGGGATGATGGGAGTGATATTACATTGTATGTGAGATAAGAGATTAGATTGTGAGCTCCTGGGGTCAGGGATGATGGGAGTGATATTACATTGTATGTGAGATGAGAGATTAGATTGTGAGCTCCTGGGGACAGGGATGATGGGAGTGATACTACATTGTATATGAGATAAGAAATTAGATTGTGAGCTCCTGGGGTCAGGGATGATGGGAGTGATATTACATTGTATGTGAGATAAGAGATTAGATTGTGAGCTCCTGGGGTCAGGGATGATGGGAGTGATATTACATTGTATGTGAGATGAGAGATTAGATTGTGAGCTCCTGGGGACAGGGATGATGGGAGTGATACTACATTGTATGTGAGATGAGAGATTAGATTGTGAGCTCCTGGGGTCAGGGATGATGGGAGTGATACATTGTATGTGAGATGAGAGATTAGATTGTGATCTCCTGGGGACAGGGATGATGGGAGTGATATTACATTGTATGTGAGATGAGAGATTAGATTGTGAGCTCCTGGGGACAGGGATGATGGGAGTGATACATTTTCTGCTCAGTACTGCAGGATATGTTGGCACTGCCAGTCCATAAAACACTTTACACATTGATTTACGGAACTTGACTCCTGTGAACGCCTCATATCTATAGACGGATTCTCTGTACAGATGTGAGTACAACTCCCCCCGCACCCGCCGCCGGGGCCACAGCAACAACATGGCAGCTGTGTGTGTGATAAATCCATGCTGCAGAGCAGGTGGCGCATAGTGTCACATGTCAGCCAGGGGCACCAGATGTTCTTCCACATCTGCCATCTAATGCCAGGGCGCACTCACCACATGTGCCACCTGATTGTCTGACACGTGCGTGGCGTCCCTGCTGCTGGTGAGGAGGCAGCGAGGACGGGCGCCGGGGGAATTCATCCTCATTAAATGTCGCAGAGAGATGAAACGACTCGTTACATTGTTGCATTTTGCGTACTGCTGACACATTGACTCGCGGTCGGCTTCCTGCGGATTGTCAGCTCTTGGGTTTGGCGGCAGCGTGGGGTCGGCACTGTGTGTTCTTTTCAGCTTCTTGAATAATTCAGAGCATGAGAGCGTGTAGATCCTCGTAGCTCAGGTGCTGCGCTGCATCCCAGATCATCCACCCTGAAATGTATTTATCTCACGCGAGCGGTCCGCAGCATCTGTCCTGACCTCCGCGCCATTAACCCTTCACAGGATGAGAACATTCACAATCACTGCACTAATACATTCAGTTCCTGACAGAAGCCCGATCGCCATTACAAGTAGCAGAATTTACAGAATGGCGCTAAGATTCGCTGATTTACGCCACAATCGGTGATTAATCGATCTCTTTCATTGCACCATCAAAACCGGAGCCTTAAACTTCTTTTTGGCAGAATGGCGCAATCAAAAATTCTGATCATGGCTGACGGCCAGGCTAATAGTTGAAATCGGTTGCTGTGAGACTTATAAGGAAAGCCAGGACTGCAGGTATAAAGGAGAGAAAAAAAGTGTTCCGGCCCTTTAAAAATAGATTTTTCCTACTTTTTTTCTCCTAGACAGCTACGCGTGCGTGACATTGCCTGCTGCGTCCCATAGGAACGCATTGTCTTTACACTAAATTCCACTCAAGGCTTCAGCAACAGTCGTCCACAGAGGCAGAGAAAGTTTTTTCTGCGCCAATCGAAGACCATGACCGCAGCATTTTGGGGCGATATGCAGTGGTTTCACGTGCATAAACTTCTCAATGAGTGATAGTCTCAAAACAAAACAAGGAATAAATAAAAAGATATGAAAAAAATAAAAGGTAAAAAAAATGTGAAAAACTTAAAGGGGTGTTTTTCACATTTTTTTTTCCAAAAATTAATATAATAAAATAAATGCATGACTTGATATCCTATATATGCTCATTGTGATTCTGCCTCTGCTTGCCAATGTCAGGACCTACGTCACGCCACGGCTGGTATTTGCGCCATTTCGGTGGAGTCTGGACGGCGGCGAATAGGGGCTGGATCATGATGGGGGATACAGAGGTAAGTACTTTTATGCTGCCCCTTGGAGGATGAGGATTTCTCTGCCGTTCCTTAATTGGCGCCGGTTTGTCTAGATCACGTTATTAGAATCGCCTGTGTTAAAATTGCGCGTTGTAGAAATCCAACTACAGTCCATGGCCCCAATCTTGGAGCAGTCCGCCACCTTCAGGGGTAATGACGGCGGAGCCATAGACTAGAACTAATCAAAGCTATTTCCATCCTGGTGCCATTTGCTTATGTCTACACGTCTTGGCAGCGCGGGCAGGAACCTCTTCTATCCTCCTAGAAGACGCCGCAAAATACATTCGCGTCTCTAATGGCGGAGCGGAGAAGACTATTCAAGTCTGAAGCATCTAATTTGATAGAAAATCTCTTCTGAAGCCGTCAAGTGTTTCGCTTTGAATAGAATGTGTCCCGACAACCGGCCCCAGGCGCGTCTCAGAATACAAGATTTAACTTAAGAATTTCTTCTGAAAACTCCAAGAAGGCGCTTCACGGGGTCAAGATGAACTTTGTAGCGATAAAGGGACAAAATCACAATCCACAGTTTTGTGTATTTTTTTGTTAATTTTGAAAAGTGTGATCGGCAAGTCGGCGCCAGTCGTATAATGTCCAATGTACTGGGGGGCAGTAGAGGGGACAGAATCCCATAAGTCATCACTGACCCCCCGATCCTGGGACTGAAGGACACAACTATTTCGACTCTGGAAAGGTGTCACCCTTGGGCTTGTTCACACCACCTAAAAGGGAACAGAAATGGTGACAACCCTCCCCGAACCTCTTTTAAGGGCCGGTCCACAATAGACTTTTTTTTTTTTTTTTTTTTTTCCTGTCTTAAAGGACCCAAATTTGCAAACCTGACCAGCGATGAGCTGTGGGTCATGAATGCGTGGTCTATCTCCATGAATGGGACGTAACAAAAACCCTAAATACTCTCAAACTATAGGGGGTTGTACAGAGGTTTTCATAATCCCCATTCAATTCAAAGGACATCCACTTCTTGTCTCAGCAGAGGCTTCCAATGCTTTACACTGCAGCTCTGCTCCACCCAATCTAAAAATCAAACTTCTGTCTTATCAGTAGCTACAGCTTCAACTTTGTTCCTCCTCCATGATTTACACTGCAGCTCGGCTTGTTCTGATTGGCTGCTCTGTATAGGCACAAGCTCAGCATGGAAAGCTAATTCCTATAACAATAAAGACAGAATGATTATAAACTACATCCATATATAAAATATCCCATTTACCTCTGGTGGAGTTGCTCTACGTCTTTCCTCTTGACACCAGGGACTTCTTCAGTCATGATGTGAACGTGGAGTCCAATGTTGTTTGACCATTGACCCCCAGAACGTCTGTGACACATAAGTGACTGGATTATCCGCAGACTACGAGCGCTCCCCCCGTCATCCACTTCACCTGCAGCTCGGCGGCTGCTTATGTTTTCCACTCAATTACAGTAAAGCTGTTACCGACACTGAAATAATTATCTCATGGTAAAACAACTTTATAATCAGCTCATTAGATTAACAGAAGTAACTCAGCTGGGAAATTAGAAGGAACCGAGGAGCAGACGATGGCAAGTCAAGGGACATGGGGTCATATAGGGGGGGGGGGAGGATCTAGTGTAGGATTTGCAACCCTATATAGAAAAGTAACATTACTGCACTGTCCCGATGTATGGGGGCCCTAATGAGCAGTATCCTCTACAAACAAGCATATAACTATAATAATACTGCCCCCTATATACAAGAATATAACTACTATAATACTGCCCCCTATATACAAGAATATAACTACTATAATACTGCTCCTATATACAAGAACTACTACTATAATACTGCCCCTATATACAAGAATATAACTACTATAATACTGCCCCCTTTATACAAGAATATAACTACTATAATACTGCCCCTATATACAAGAATATAACTACTATAATACAGCTCCTATATACAAGAATATAACTACTATAATACTGCCCCTATATACAAGAATATCACTACTATAATACTGCCTCCTATATACAAGAATATAACTACTATAATACTGCCCCTATATACAAGAATATAACTACTATAATACTGCTCCTATATACAAGAATATAACTACTATAATACTGCCCCTATATACAAGAATATAACTACTATAATACTGACCCTATATACAAGAATATAACTACTATATTACTGCCCCCTATATACAAGAATATAACTACTATATTACTGCCCCCTATATACAAGAATATAAATACTATATTACTGCCCCCTATATACAAGAATATAACTACTATAATACTGCCCCTATATACTAGAATATAACTACTATAATACTGCCCCTATATACAAGAATATAACTACTATAATACTGCTCCTATATACAAGAATATAACTACTATAATACTGCTCCTATATACAAGAATATAACTACTATAATACTGCCCCCATATACAAGAATATAACTACTATAATACTGCCACTATATACAAGACTATAACTACTATAATACTGCCTCCTATATACAAGAATATAACTACTATAATACTGACCCCTATATACAAGAATATAACTACTATAATACTGCCCCTATATACAAGAATATAACTACTATAATACTGCTCCTATATACAAGAATATAACTACTATAATACTGCCCCTATATACAAGAATATAAATACTATAATACTGCTCCTATATACAAGAATATAACTACTATAATACTGCTCCCTATATACAAGAATATAACTACTATAATACTGCCCCCTATATACAAGAATATAACTACTATAATACTGCCCCCTATATACAAGAATATAACTACTATAATACTGCCCCCTATATACAAGAATATAACTACTATAATACTGCTCCCTATATACAAGAATATAACTACTATAATACTGTCCCCTATATACAAGAATATAACTACTATAATACTGCTCCTATATACAAGAATATAACTACTATAATACTGCCTCCTATATACAAGGATATAACTACTATAATACTACCCCTATATACAAGAATATAACTACTATAATACTGCTCCTATATACAAGAACATAACTACTATAATACTGCCCCTATATACAAGAATATAACTACTATAATACTGCCCCTATATACAAGAATATAACTTCTATAATACTGCCCCCTATATACAAGAATATAACTACTATAATCCTGCCCCTATATACAAGAATATAACTACTATAATACTGCAGCCAATATACAATCATATAACTACTATAATACTGCCCCTATATACAAGAATATAACTACTATAATACTGCTCCTATATACAAGAATATAACTACTATAAAACTGCCCCCTATATACAAGAATATAACTACTATAATACTGCCTCCTATATAGAATAATATAACTACTATAATACTGCTCCTATATACAAGAATATAACTACTATAATACTGCCCCCTATATACAAGAATATAACTACTATAATACTGCCTCCTATATACAAGAATATAACTACTATAATACTGCCTGTATATACAAGAATATAACTACTATAATACTGCCCCTATATACAAGAATATAACTACTATAATACTGCTCCATATACAAGAATATAACTACTATAATACTGCTCCATATACAAGAATATAACTACTATAATACTGCCCCATATACAAGAATATAACTACTATAATACTGCCTCCTATATACAAGAATATAACTACTATAATACTGCCTCCTATATACAAGAATATAACTACTATAATACTGCCCCTATATACAAGAATATAACTACTATAATACTGCCCCCTATATACAAGAATATATCTACTATAATACTGCCACTATGTATAAGAATATAACTACTATAATACTGCCCCCTATATACAAGAATATAACTACTGTAATACTGCTCCTATATACAAGAATATAACTACTATAATACTGCTCCCTATATACAAGAATATAACTACTATAATACTGCCCCCTATATACAAGAATATAACTACTATAATACTGCCACTATGTATAAGACTATAACTACTATAATACTGCTCCCTATATACAAGAATATATCTACTATAATACTGCTCCTATATACAAGAATATAACTACTATAATACTGCTCCTATATACAAGAATATAACTACTATAATACTGCCCCCTATATACAAGAATATAACTACTATAATACTGCCCCCTATATACAAGAATGTAACTACTATAATACTGCCCCCATATACAAGAATATAACTACTATAATACTGCCCCTATATATAAGAATATAACTACTATAATACTGCCCCCTATATACAGGAATATAACTACTATAATACTGCCCCCTATATACAAGAATATAACTACTATAATACTGCCCCTATATACAAGAATATAACTACTATAATACTGCCCCCTATATACAAGAATATAACTACTATAATACTGCCCCCATATACAAGAATATAACTACTATAATACTGCCCCTATATATAAGAATATAACTACTATAATACTGCCCCCTATATACAGGAATATAACTACTATAATACTGCCCCCTATATACAAGAATATAACTACTATAATACTGCCCCTATATACAAGAATATAACTACTATAATACTGCCCCCTATATACAAGAATATAACTACTATAATACTGCTCCCTATATACAAGAATATAACTACTATAATACTGCCCCCTATATACAAGAATATAACTACTATAATACTGCCCCCTATATACAAGAATATAATTACTATAATACTGCACCTATATACAAGAATATAACTACTAGTTAGTGCAAATAGCGTAAACATACGCTTGTATGCCCATTCCTAATTCTGGTACAGTACGACTGATATGTTGTGTTTCTTTTTGTTATATTGAAAAGTACATCTGATCCTCATTATAGTGTATTTTTACATTTACTCAAGTTACTTGATGTAATGTGGCGCCTATGCGCAATGTCTTCTGCATTTTTTCCTTTCTGTAAAAATTAAATAAAATGTTACTTTGCAAAAAAAAAAAAAGAATATAACTACTATAATACTGCCCCCTATATACAAGAATATAACTACTATAATACTGCCCCTATATACAAGAATATAACTACTATAATACTGCCCCCCTATATACAAGAATATAACTACTATAATATTGCCCCCCTATATACAAGAATATAACTACTATAATACTGCCCCTATATACAAGAATATAACTACTATAATACTGCTCCTATATACAAGAATATAACTACTATAATACTGCCCCTATATACAAGAATATAACTACTATAATACTGCTCCCTATATACAAGAATATAACTACTATAATACTGCCCCTATATACAAGAATATAACTACTATAATACTGCTCCTATATACAAGAATATAACTACTATAATACTGCCTCCTATATACAAGAATATAACTACTATAACACTGCTCCTATATAAAAGAATATAACTACTATAATACTGCCCCCTATATATAAGAATATAACTACTATAATACTGCCCCCTATATATAAGAATATAACTACTATAATACTGCTCCTATATACAAGAATATAACTACTATAATACTGCCTCCTATATACAAGAATATAACTACTATAATACTGCCTCCTATATACAAGAATATAACTACTATAACACTGCTCCTATATACAAGAATATAACTACTATAATACTGCCTCCTATATACAAGAATATAACTACTATAATACTGCTCCTATATACAAGAATATAACTACTATAATACTGCCTCCTATATACAAGAATATAACTACTATAACACTGCTCCTATATACAAGAATATTACTACTATAATACTGCCCCCTATATATAAGAATATAACTACTATAATACTGCCCCCTATATACAGGAATATAACTACTATAATACTGCCCCTATATACAAGAATATAACTACTATAATACTGCCCCCTATATACAAGAATATAACTACTATAATACTGCTCCCTATATACAAGAATATAACTACTATAATACTGCCCCTATATACAAGAATATAACTACTATACTACCCCCCTATATACAAGAATATAACTACTATAATACTGCCCCCTATATACAAGAATATAACTACTATAATACTGCCCCCTATATACAAGAATATAACTACTATAATACTGCCCCTATATACAAGAATATAACTACTATAATACTGCCCCCTATATACAAGAATATAACTACTATAACACTGCTCCTATATACAAAAATATAACTACTATAATACTGCCCCCTATATATAAGAATATAACTACTATAATACTGTCCCTTATATACAAGAGTATAACTACTATAATACTGCTCCTATATACAGGAATATAACTACTATAATACTGCCCTTATATACAAGAATATAACTACTATAATACTGCCCCCTATATACAAGAATATAACTACTATAATACTGCTCCCTATATACAAGAATATAACTACTATAATACTGCCCCTATATACAAGAATATAACTACTATACTACCCCCATATATACAAGAATATAACTACTATAATACTGCCCCCTATATACAAGAATATAACTACTATAATACTGCCCCCTATATACAAGAATATAACTACTATAATACTGCCCCCTATATACAAGAATATAACTACTATAATACTGCCCCCTATATACAAGAATATAACTACTATAATACTGCCCCCTATATACAAGAATATAACAACTATAATACTGCCCCTATATACAAGAATATAACTACTATAATACTGCCCCTATATACAAGAATATAACTACTATAATACTGTCCCTATATACAAGAATATAACTACTATAATACTGCTCCTATATACAAGAATATAACTACTATAATACTGCCCCTATATACAAGAATATAACTACTATAATACTGCTCCCTATATACAAGAATATAACTACTATACTGCTCCTATATACAAGAATATAACTACTATAATACTGCTCCTATATACAAGAATATAACTACTATAATACTGCCCCTATATACAAGAATATAACTACTATAATACTGCCCCCTATATACAAGAATATAACTACTATAATACTGCCTCCTATATACAAGAATATAACTACTATAACACTGCTCCTATATACAAGAATATAACTACTATAATACTGCTCCTATATACAAGAATATAACTACTATAATACTGCCTCTTATATACAAGAATATAACTACTATAATACTGCCCCTATATACAAGAATATAACTACTATAATACTGCTCCTTATATACAAGAATATAACTACTATAATACTGCCCCCTATATACAAGAATATAACCACTATAATACTGCCCCCTATATACAAGAATATAACTACTATAATACTGTCCCCTATATAGAAGAATATAAATTCTATAATACTGCCCCCTATATACAAGAATATAACTACTATAATACTGCCCCTATATACAAGAATATAACTACTATAATACTGCCCCTATATACAAGAATATAACTACTATAATACTGCCCCCTATATACAAGAATATAACCACTATAATACTGCCTCCTATATACAAGAATATAACTACTATAATACTGTCCCCTATATAGAAGAATATAAATTCTATAATACTGCCCCCTATATACAAGAATATAACTACTATAATACTGCCCCTATATACAAGAATATAACTACTATAATACTGCCCCTATATACAAGAATATAACTACTATAATACTGTCCCCTATATACAAGAATATAACTACTGCAATACTGCCCCCTATATACAAGAATATAACTACTATGATACTGCCCCTATATACAAGAATATAACTACTATAATACTGCCCCTATATACAAGAATATAACTACTATAATACTGCCCCCTATATACAAGAATATAACTACTATAATACTGCCCTCTATATACAAGAATATAACTACTATAATACTGCTCCTATATACAAGAATATAACTACTATAATACTGCTCCTATATACAAGAATATAACTACTATAATACTGCCTCCTATATACAAGAATATAACTACTATAATACTGCTCCTATATACAAGAATATAACTACTATAATACTGCCTCCTATATACAAGAATATAACTACTATAATACTGCCCCTATATACAAGAATATAACTACTATAATACTGCTCCCTATATCCAAGAATATAACTACTAGAATACTGCCCCCTATATACAAGAATAGAACTACTATAATACTGCCCCTATATACAAGAATATAACTACTATAATACTGCCTCCTATATACAAGAATATAACTACTATAATACTGCCCCCTATATACAAGAATATAACTACTATAATACTGTCCCCTATATAGAAGAATATAAATTCTATAATACTGCCCCCTATATACAAGAATATAACTACTATAATACTGCTCCTATATACAAGAATATAACTACTATAATACTGCTCCTATATACAAGAATATAACTACTATAATACTGCCCCTATATACAAGAATATAACTACTATAATACTGCTCCTATACACAAGAATATAACTACTATAATACTGCCCCTATATACAAGAATATAACTACTATAATACTGCTCCTATATACAAGAATATAACTACTATAATACTGCTCCTATATACAAGAATATAACTACTATAATACTGCTCCTATATACAAGAATATAACTACTATAATACTGCTCCCTATATACAAGAATATAACTACTATAATACTGCCCCCTATATACAAGAATATAACTACTATAATACTGCTCCCTATATACAAGAATGTAACTACTAAAATACTGCCCCCTATA
>NW_027463290.1:0-54945 GCF_050947455.1 Rhinoderma darwinii | reverse complement strand
AGAGGCTCTGTCACCTCATTATAAGTGTCCTATCTCCTATATAAGTAAAGAGGCTCTGTCACCTCATTATAAGTGCCCTATCTCCTATATAAGTAAAGAGACTCTGTCACCACATTATAAGTGTCCTATCTCCTATATAAGTAAAGAGACTCTGTCACCACATTATAAGTGTCCTATCTCCTATATAAGTAAAGAAGCTCTGTCACCACATTATAAGTGCCCTATCTCCTATATAAGTAAAGAGGCTCTGTCTCCACATTATAAGTGCCCTATCTCCTATATAAGTAAAGAGGCTGTCACTACATTATAAGTGCCCTATCTCCTATATAAGTAAAGAGGCTCTGTCACCACATTATAAGTGTCCTATCTCCTATATAAGTAATGAGACTCTGTCACCACATTATAAGTGTCCTATCTCCTATATAAGTAAAGAGGCTGTCACCACATTATAAGTGTCCTATCTCCTATATAAGTAAAGAGACTCTGTCACTACATTATAAGTGTCCTATCTCCTATATAAGTAAAGAGACTCTGTCACCACATTATAAGTGCCCTATCTCCTATATAAGTAAAGAGACTCTGTCACCACATTATAAGTGCCCTATCTCCTATATAAGTAAAGAGACTCTGTCACCACATTATAAGTGTCCTATCTCCTATATAAGTAAAGAGGCTCTGTCACCACATTATAAGTGCCCTATCTCCTATAAGTAAAGAGACTCTGTCACCACATTATAAGTGCCCTATCTCCTATATAAGTAAAGAGGCTCTGTCACCACATTATAAGTGTCCTATCTCCTATATAAGTAAAGAGGCTGTCACCACATTATAAGTGCCCTATCTCCTATATAAGTAATGAGACTCTGTCACCACATTATAAGTGTCCTATCTCCTATATAAGTAAAGAGGCTCTGTCACCACATTATAAGTGCCCTATCTCCTATATAAGTAAAGAGACTCTGTCACCACATTATAAGTGCCCTATCTCCTATATAAGTAAAGAGGCTCTGTCACCACATTATAAGTGCCCTATCTCCTATATAAGTAAAGAGACTCTGTCACCACATTATAAGTGCCCTATCTCCTATATAAGTAAAGAGGCTCTGTCACCACATTATAAGTGCCCTATCTCCTATATAAGTAAAGAGACTCTGTCACCACATTATAAGTGTCCTATCTCCTATATAAGTAAAGAGGCTCTGTCACCACATTATAAGTGTCCTATCTCCTATATAAGTAAAGAGGCTCTGTCACCACATTATAAGTGTCCTATCTCCTATATAAGTAAAGAGGCTCTGTCACCACATTATAAGTGTCCTATCTCCTATATAAGTAAAGAGGCTGTCACCACATTATAAGTGTCCTATCTCCTATATAAGTAAAGAGGCTCTGTCACCACATTATAAGTGTCCTATCTCCTATATAAGTAAAGAGGCTCTGTCACCACATTATAAGTGCCCTATCTCCTATATAGGTAAAGAGACTCTGTCACCACATTATAAGTGCGCTATCTCCTATATAAGTAAAGAGGCTCTGTCACCACATTATAAGTATCCTATCTCGTATATAAGTAAAGAGGCTCTGTCACCACATTATAAGTGTCCTATCTCCTATATAAGTAAAGAGGCTCTGTCACCACATTATAAGTGTCCTATCTCCTATATAAGTAAAGAGGCTCTGTCACCACATTATAAGTGCCCTATCTCCTATATAAGTAAAGAGGCTCTGTCACCACATTATAAGTGCCCTATCTCCTATATAAGTAAAGAGGCTCTGTCACCACATTATAAGTGCCCTATCTCCTATATAAGTAAAGAGGCTCTGTCACCACATTATAAGTGTCCTATCTCCTATATAAGTAAAGAGACTCTGTCACCACACTATACGTGCCCTATCTCCTATATAGGTAAAGAGGCTCTGTCACCACATTATAAGTGCGCTATCTCCTATATAAGTAAAGAGGCTCTGTCACCACATTATAAGTGTCCTATCTCCTATATAAGTAAAGAGACCCTGTCACCACATTATAAGTGTCCTATCTCCTATATAAGTAAAGAGGCTCTGTCACCACATTATAAGTGTCCTATCTCCTATATAAGTAAAGAGGCTGTCACCACATTATAAGTGCCCTATCTCCTATATAAGTAAAGAGGCTCTGTCACCACATTATAAGTGTCCTATCTCCTATATAAGTAAAGAGGCTCTGTCACCACATTATAAGTGTCCTATCTCCTATATAAGTAATGAGGCTCTGTCACCACATTATAAGTGTCCTATCTCCTATATAAGTAAAGAGACTCTGTCACCACATTATAAGTGTCCTATCTCCTATATAAGTAAAGAGGCTCTGTCACCACATTATAAGTGTCCTATCTCCTATATAAGTAAAGAGACTGTCACCACATTATAAGTGCCCTATCTCCCATATAAGTAAAGAGGCTCTGTCACCACATTATAAGTGTCCTATCTCCTATATAAGTAAAGAGGCTCTGTCACCACATTATAAGTGTCCTATCTCCTATATAAGTAAAGAGGCTCTGTCACCTCATTATAAGTGTCCTATCTCCTATATAAGTAAAGAGGCTCTGTCACCTCATTATAAGTGCCCTATCTCCTATATAAGTAAAGAGACTCTGTCACCACATTATAAGTGTCCTATCTCCTATATAAGTAAAGAGACTCTGTCACCACATTATAAGTGTCCTATCTCCTATATAAGTAAAGAAGCTCTGTCACCACATTATAAGTGCCCTATCTCCTATATAAGTAAAGAGGCTCTGTCTCCACATTATAAGTGCCCTATCTCCTATATAAGTAAAGAGGCTGTCACTACATTATAAGTGCCCTATCTCCTATATAAGTAAAGAGGCTCTGTCACCACATTATAAGTGTCCTATCTCCTATATAAGTAATGAGACTCTGTCACCACATTATAAGTGTCCTATCTCCTATATAAGTAAAGAGGCTCTGTCACCACATTATAAGTGTCCTATCTCCTATATAAGTAAAGAGACTCTGTCACTACATTATAAGTGCCCTATCTCCTATATAAGTAAAGAGGCTCTGTCACCACATTATAAGTGCCCTATCTCCTATATAAGTAAAGAGGCTCTGTCACCACATTATAAGTGTCCTATCTCCTATATAAGTAAAGAGACTCTGTCACCACATTATAAGTGCCCTATCTCCTATATAAGTAAAGAGACTCTGTCACCACATTATAAGTGTCCTATCTCCTATATAAGTAAAGAGGCTCTGTCACCACATTATAAGTGTCCTATCTCCTATATAAGTAAAGAGGCTCTGTCACCACATTATAAGTGTCCTATCTCCTATATAAGTAAAGAGGCTGTCACCACATTATAAGTGTCCTATCTCCTATATAAGTAAAGAGACTGTCACCACATTATAAGTGCCCTATCTCCCATATAAGTAAAGAGGCTCTGTCACCACATTATAAGTGCCCTATCTCCTATATAAGTAATGAGACTCTGTCACCACATTATAAGTGTCCTATCTCCTATATAAGTAAAGAGGCTCTGTCACCACATTATAAGTGCCCTATCTCCTATATAAGTAATGAGACTCTGTCACCACATTATAAGTGTCCTATCTCCTATATAAGTAAAGAGGCTCTGTCACCACATTATAAGTGTCCTATCTCCTATATAAGTAATGAGACTCTGTCACCACATTATAAGTGTCCTATCTCCTATATAAGTAAAGAGGCTGTCACCACATTATAAGTGTCCTATCTCCTATATAAGTAAAGAGACTCTGTCACTACATTATAAGTGCCCTATCTCCTATATAAGTAAAGAGGCTCTGTCACCACATTATAAGTGCCCTATCTCCTATATAAGTAAAGAGGCTCTGTCACCACATTATAAGTGTCCTATCTCCTATATAAGTAAAGAGGCTCTGTCACCACATTATAAGTGCCCTATCTCCTATATAAGTAAAGAGGCTCTGTCACCACATTATAAGTGTCCTATCTCCTATATAAGTAAAGAGGCTCTGTCACCACATTATAAGTGCCCTATCTCCTATATAAGTAAAGAGACTCTGTCACCACATTATAAGTTCCCTATCTCCTATATAAGTAAAGAGGCTCTGTCACCACATTATAAGTGCCCTATCTCCTATATAAGTAATGAGACTCTGTCACCACATTATAAGTGCCCTATCTCCTATATAAGTAATGAGACTCTGTCACCACATTATAAGTGCCCTATGTCCTATATAAGTAAAGAGGCTCTGTCACCACATTATAAGTGTCCTGTCTCCTATATAAGTAAAGAGGCTCTGTCACCACATTATAAGTGTCCTATCTCCTATATAAGTAAAGAGGCTCTGTCACCACATTATAAGTGCCCTATCTCCTATATAAGTAATGAGACTCTGTCACCACATTATAAGTGCCCTATCTCCTATATAAGTAAAGAGACTCTGTCACCACATTATAAGTGCCCTATCTCCTATATAAGTAAAGAGGCTGTCACCACATTATAAGTGTCCTATCTCCTATATAAGTAAAGAGGCTCTGTCACCACATTATAAGTGTCCTATCTCCTATATAAGTAAAGATGCTCTGTCACCACATTATAAGTGTCCTATCTCCTATATAAGTAATGAGACTCTGTCACCACATTATAAGTGTCCTATCTCCTATATAAGTAATGAGACTCTGTCACCACATTATAAGTGCCCTATCTCCTATATAAGTAAAGAGACTCTGTCACCACATTATAAGTGTCCTATCTCCTATATAAGTAAAGAGGCTCTGTCACCACATTATAAGTGTCCTATCTCCTATATAAGTAAAGAGGCTCTGTCGCCACATTATAAGTGCCCTATCTCCTATATAAGTAAAGAGGCTCTGTCACCTCATTATAAGTGTCCTATCTCCTATATAAGTAAAGAGGCTCTGTCACTACATTATAAGTGCCCTATCTCCTATATAAGTAAAGAGGCTCTGTCTCCACATTATAAGTGCCCTATCTCCTATATAAGTAAAGAGGCTGTCACCACATTATAAATGTCCTATCTCCTATATAAGTAAAGAGACTCTGTCACCACATTATAAGTGCCCTATCTCCTATATAAGTAAAGAGGCTCTGTCACCACATTATAAGTGCCCTATCTCCTATATAAGTAAAGAGGCTGTCACCACATTATAAGTGTCCTGTCTCCTATATAAGTAAAGAGGCTCTGTCACCACATTATAAGTGTCCTATCTCCTATATAAGTAAAGAGACTCTGTCACCACATTATAAGTGTCCTATCTCCTATATAAGTAAAGAGGCTCTGTCACCACATTATAAGTGTCCTATCTCCTATATAAGTAAAGAGGCTCTGTCTCCACATTATAAGTGTCCTATCTCCTATATAAGTAAAGAGGCTCTGTCTCCACATTATAAGTGTCCTATCTCCTATATAAGTAAAGAGGCCCTGTCACCACATTATAAGTGCCCTATCTCCTATATAAGTAAAGAGGCTCTGTCACCACATTATAAGTGTCCTATCTCCTATATAAGTAAAGAGGCTGTCACCACATTATAAGTGTCCTATCTCCTATATAAGTAAAGAGCCTCTGTCACCACATTATAAGTGTCCTATCTCCTATATAAGTAAAGAGGCTCTGTCACCACATTATAAGTGTCCTGTTTCCTATATAAGTAAAGAGACTCTGTCACCACATTATAAGTGCCCTATCTCCTATATAAGTAAAGAGGCTCTGTCACCACGTTATAAGTGCCCTATCTCCTATATAAGTAAAGAGGCTCTGTCACCACATTATAAGTGCCCTTTCTCCTATATAAGTAAAGAGGCTGTCACCACATTATAAGTGTCCTATCTCCTATATAAGTAAAGAGACTCTGTCACCACATTATAAGTGCCCTATCTCCTATATAAGTAAAGAGGCTCTGTCACCACATTATAAGTGTCCTATCTCCTATATAAGTAAAGAGGCTCTGTCACCACATTATAAGTGCCCTATCTCCTATATAAGTAAATAGGCTCTGTCACCACATTATAAGTGTCCTATCTCCTATATAAGTAAAGAGGCTGTCACCACATTATAAGTGCCCTATCTCCTATATAAGTAAAGAGGCTCTGTCACCACATTATAAGTGTCCTATCTCCTATATAAGTAAAGAGGCTCTGTCACCACACTATAAGTGTCCTATCTCCTATATAAGTAAAGAGACTTTGTCACCACATTATAAGTGCCCTATCTCCTATATAAGTAAAGAGGCTGTCACCACATTATAAGTGCCCTATCTCCTATATAAGTAAAGAGGCTCTGTCACCACATTATAAGTGTCCTATCTCCTATATAAGTAAAGAGACTCTGTCACCACATTATAAGTGCCCTATCTCCTATATAAGTAAAGAGACTCTGTCACCACATTATAAGTGTCCTATCTCCTATATAAGTAAAGAGGCTGTCACCACATTATAAGTGCCCTATCTCCTATATAAGTAAAGAGGCTCTGTCACCACATTATAAGTGTCCTATCTCCTATATAAGTAAAGAGACTCTGTCACCACATTATAAGTGCCCTATCTCCTATATAAGTAAAGAGACTCTGTCACCACATTATAAGTGTCCTATCTCCTATATAAGTAAAGAGGCTCTGTCACCGCATTATAAGTGTCCTATCTCCTATATAAATAAAAAGGCTGTCACCACATTATAAGTGTCCTATCTCCTATATAAGTAAAGAGGCTCTGTCACCACATTATAAGTGTCCTGTTTCCTATATAAGTAAAGAGACTCTGTCACCACATTATAAGTGCCCTATCTCCTATATAAGTAAAGAGGCTCTGTCACCACATTATAAGTGTCCTATCTCCTATATAAGTAATTAGACTCTGTCACCACATTATAAGTGTCCTATCTCCTATATAAGTAAAGAGGCTGTCACCACATTATAAGTGCCCTATCTCCTATATAAGTAAAGAGGCTCTGTCACCACATTATAAGTGCCCTATCTCCTATATAAGTAAAGAGGCTCTGTCACCACATTATAAGTGTCCTATCTCCTATATAAGTAATGAGACTCTGTCACCACATTATAAGTGCCCTATCTCCTATATAAGTAAAGAGGCTCTGTCACCACATTATAAGTGTCCTATCTCCTATATAAGTAAAGAGACTCTGTCACCACATTATAAGTGTCCTATCTCCTATATAAGTAAAGAGGCTGTCACCACATTATAAGTGCCATATCTCCTATATAAGTAAAGAGGCTGTCACCACACTATAAGTGCCCTATCTCCTATATAAGTAAAGAGGCTCTGTCACCACATTATAAGTGTCCTATCTCCTATATAAGTAAAGAGGCTCTGTCACCACATTATAAGTGTCCTATCTCCTATATAAGTAAAGAGGCTCTGTCACCACATTATAAGTGTCCTATCTCCTATATAAGTAAAGAGGCTGTCACCACATTATAAGTGCCCTATCTCCTATATAAGTAAAGAGACTCTGTCACCACATTATAAGTGCCCTATCTCCTATATAAGTAAAGAGGCTGTCACCACATTATAAGTGTCCTATCTCCTATATAAGTAAAGAGGCTGTCACCACATTATAAGTGTCCTATCTCCTATATAAGTAAAGAGGCTGTCACCACATTATAAGTGTCCTATCTCCTATATAAGTAAAGAGACTCTGTCACCACATTATAAGTGCCCTATCTCCTATATAAGTAAAGAGGCTCTGTCACCACATTATAAGTGTCCTATCTCCTATATAAGTAAAGAGGCTCTGTCACCACATTATAAGTGCCCTATCTCCTATATAAGTAAAGAGGCTCTGTCACCACATTATAAGTGCCCTATCTCCTATATAAGTAAAGAGGCTCTGTCACCACATTATAAGTGTCCTATCTCCTATATAAGTAAAGAGGCTCTGTCACCACATTATAAGTGTCCTATCTCCTATATAAGTAAAGAGACTCTGTCACCACATTATAAGTGTCCTATCTCCTATATAAGTAAAGAGGCTGTCACCACATTATAAGTGCCATATCTCCTATATAAGTAAAGAGGCTGTCACCACACTATAAGTGCCCTATCTCCTATATAAGTAAAGAGGCTCTGTCACCACATTATAAGTGTCCTATCTCCTATATAAGTAAAGAGGCTGTCACCACATTATAAGTGTCCTATCTCCTATATAAGTAAAGAGGCTCTGTCACCACATTATAAGTGTCCTATCTCCTATATAAGTAAAGAGACTCTGTCACCACATTATAAGTGCCCTATCTCCTATATAAGTAAAGAGGCTGTCACCACATTATAAGTGCCCTATCTCCTATATAAGTAAAGAGGCTGTCACCACACTATAAGTGCCCTATCTCCTATATAAGTAAAGAGGCTCTGTCACCACATTATAAGTGTCCTATCTCCTATATAAGTAAAGAGGCTGTCACCACATTATAAGTGTCCTATCTCCTATATAAGTAAAGAGGCTCTGTCACCACATTATAAGTGTCCTATCTCCTATATAAGTAAAGAGACTCTGTCACCACATTATAAGTGCCCTATCTCCTATATAAGTAAAGAGGCTCTGTCACCACATTATAAGTGGCCTATCTCCTATATAAGTAAAGAGGCTCTGTCACCACATTATAAGTGCCCTATCTCCTATATAAGTAATGAGACTCTGTCACCACATTATAAGTGTCCTATCTCCTATATAAGTAAAGAGACTCTGTCACCACATTATAAGTGCCCTATCTCCTATATAAGTAAAGAGGCTCTGTCACCACATTATAAGTGCCCTATCTCCTATATAAGTAAAGAGGCTCTGTCACCACATTATAAGTGTCCTATCTCCTATATAA
Source organism: Rhinoderma darwinii (assembly GCF_050947455.1). Classification (NCBI taxonomy): domain Eukaryota; kingdom Metazoa; phylum Chordata; class Amphibia; order Anura; family Rhinodermatidae; genus Rhinoderma; species Rhinoderma darwinii. The sequence continues at coordinate 46,087 of NW_027463290.1, read as the reverse complement.
GTAAAGAGGCTCTGTCACCACATTATAAGAGTCCTATCTCCTATATAAGTAAAGAGGCTCTGTCACCACATTATAAGAGTCCTATCTCCTATATAAGTAAAGAGGCTCTGTCACCACATTATAAGTGTCCTATCTCCTATATAAGTAAAGAGGCTGTCACCACATTATAAGTGTCCTATCTCCTATATAAGTAATGAGACTCTGTCACCACATTATAAGTGTCCTATCTCCTATATAAGTAAAGAGACTCTGTCACCACATTATAAGTGTCCTATCTCCTATATAAGTAAAGAGACTCTGTCACCACATTATAAGTGTCCTGTTTCCTACATAAGGAGATCGGCGCTGTAATGTCGGTGACAGTAATGCTTTTTATTTAGAAAAACGTTCTATATTTACCACGTTAGGAGCGATTTTAGCTTTATGCTAATGAGTTTCTTAATGCCCAACTGGGCGTGTATTTCCATTAGACCAAGTGGGCGTTGTAAAGAGGAGTGTATGACGCTGACCAATCAGCATCATGCACTTCTCTCCATTCATTTAGTCACCGCATAGTAAGGGTATGTTCACACAGCTTATTTACGGACGTAATTCGGGCGTTTTCCGCCTCGATTTACATCCGAAAATGCGGCTCGATAGCATCGGCAAACATCTGCCCATTGAAAGCAATGGGTTTTACGTTGGTCTATTCCCACGAGGCGTAAATTTACGCGTCGCTGTCAAAAGATGGCGCGTAAATAGACGCCCGCGTCAAAGAAGTGCCTGTCACTTCTTCAGACGTAAATGAAGCCGTTTTCCATTGACTCCATGGAAAAACAGCTTCATTTACGTCCGTAATTGACGCCGCGAAAAAGCGCCTCAACATGCCATGTCGGCTGAAATTACGGAGCTGTTTTCTCCTGAAAACAGCCCCGTAATTTCAGCCGTTACGGACACTGCCGTGTGAACATACCCTAACACTGCGTTGTTCACTATGTGCTGTCTTAGGCTATGTTCACACGGGGTATTTTGCCGAGTTTTTTTACGCAGAAACCGCGTCGCAAAACTCGGCAAAAACGGCCCGAGAACGCCTCCCATTGATTTCAATGGGAGGCGTCGATGTCTTTTTCCCGCGAGCAGTAAAACTGCCTCGCGGGAAAAAGAAGCGACATGCCCTATCTTCGGGCGCTTCCGCCTCTGACCTCCCATTGACTTCAATGGGAGGCAGGAGAAAGCGTATTTCTCGCTGTTTTATGCCCGCGGCGCTCAATGGCCGCGGGCGAAAAACGACGCGATAATCGCCGCGAAAATCGGCGTGCAGGGAGAGGAATATCTGCCTCAAAGTTCCAAACGGAATTTTGAGGCAGATATTCCTCCCCCAAAATACTCCGTGTGAACATAGCCTGTTTAGACAGCCCAGCCAGGAAGGGATGTCTATTCACAATCCCGACACTTCGTTAACGTATCTGTGGTACTTACAGCAGAGCAAGCGTAATCTCCCTGTAACCTGTGATTTATAGCGAGATCTCGCTATTTAAGTAATAGTACGTCCTGGTAAAAACTGCCATTCCGCCCCCATCCCATCTGTGAGCAATGACAACTGCTGTCACAAACAGCAGTTGTCACATCTCCTTCCCCAGGGTCCCCGCCGATTAACTCCTTAGAAGCCGCGTTCAATAGCGTTTGCGGCTTCTAAGTGGTTAGAACACAATCGACGGCCCCGCAAAGTGATTACATATGCCCTGATGTACTCCGCATAGTTTACATATATCCTGATGTACTCCTCACAGATTACATATACCCTGATGTACTCCGCACAGATTACATATACCCTGATGTACTCCTCACAGATTACATATACCCTGATGTACCCCGCTCAGATTACATATACCCTGATGTACTCCTCACAGATTACATATACCCTGATGTACTCCTCACAGTTTACATATATCCTGATGTACTCCTCACATATTACATATACCCTGATGTACTCCTCACAGATTACATATACCCTGATGTACTCCTCACATATTCCATATACCCTGATGTACTCCTCACATATTACATATACCCTGATGTACTCCTCACAGATTACATATACCCTGATGTACTCCTCACAGATTACATATACCCTGATGTACTCCTCATTGATTACATATACTCTGATGTACTCCTCACATATTACATATACCCTGATGTACTCCTCAGATTACATATACCCTGATGTACTCCTCACATATTACATATACCCTGATGTACTCCTCACATATTACATATATCCTGATGTACTCCTCACAGATTACATATACCCTGATGTACTCCTCACATATTACATATACCCTGATGTACTCCTCACATATTACATATACCCTGATATACTCCTCACATCTTACATATACCCTGATGTACTCCACACAAATTACATATACCCTGATGTACTCCTCACAGATTACATATACCCTGATGTACTCCTCACACCTTACATATACCCTGATGTACTCCTCACAGCTTACATATACCCTGATGTACTCCTCACAGCTTACATATACCCTGATGTACTCCTCACAGCTTACATATACCCTGATGTACTCAACCCAGCTTACATATACCCTGATGTACTCCTCACAGATTACATATATCCTGATGTACTCCTCACAGATTACATATATCCTGATGTACTCCTCACAGTTTACATATACCCTGATGTACTCCTCACAGATTACATATACCCTGATGTACTCCTCACAGATTACATATACCCTGATGTACTACTCACAGATTACATATACCCTGATGTACTCCTCACATATTACATATACCCTGATGTACTCCTCACATATTACATATATCCTGATGTACTCCTCACAGATTACATATACCTTGATGTACTCCTCACATATTACATATACCCTGATGTACTCCTCACATATTACATATACCTTGATGTACTCCTCACATATTACATATACCCTGATGTACTCCTCACATATTACATATACCCTGATGTACTCCTCACATATTACATATATCCTGATGTACTCCTCACAGATTACATATATCCTGATGTACTCCTCACAGTTTACATATACCCTGATGTACTCCTCACAGATTACATATACCCTGATGTACTCCTCACAGATTACATATACCCTGATGTACTACTCACAGATTACATATACCCTGATGTACTCCTCACAATTTACATATACCCTGATGTACTCCTCCCAGCTTACATATACCCTGATGTACTCCTCACAGATTACATATATCCTGATGTACTACTCACAGATTGCATATATCCTGATGTACTCCTTACATATACCCTGATGTACTCCTCACATATTACATATACCCTGATGTACTCCTCACAGATTACATATACACTGATGTACTCCTCACAGATTACATATACCCTGATGTACTCCTCACAGATTACATATACCCTGATGTACTCCACACAGATTACATATATCCTGATGTACTCCTCATTGATTACATATACTCTGATGTACTCCTCACATATTACATATACCCTGATGTACTCCTCAGATTACATATACCCTGATGTACTCCTCACATATTACATATACCCTGATGTACTCCTCACAGATTACATATACCCTGATGTACTCCTCACATATTACATATACCCTGATGTACTCCTCACATCTTACATATACCCTGATGTACTCCACACAAATTACATATACCCTGATGTACTCCTCACAGATTACATATACCCTGATGTACTCCTCACAGATTACATATACCCTGATGTTCTCCTCACATCTTACATATATCCTGATGTACTCCTCACAATTTACATATACCCTGATGTACTCCTCACAGATTACATATACCCTGATGTACTCCACACAGATTACATATATCCTGATGTACTCCTCACAGATTGCATATATCCTGATGTACTCCTTACATATACCCTGATTTACTCCTCACATATTACATATACCCTGATGTACTCCTCACAGATTACATATACACTGATGTACTCCTCACAGATTACATATACCCTGATGTACTCCTCACAGATTACATATACCCTGATGTACTCCACACAGATTACATATATCCTGATGTACTCCTCACAGATTACATATACCCTGATGTACTACTCACAGATTACATATACCCTGATGTACTCCTCACAATTTACATATACCCTAATGTACTCCTCACAGCTTACATATACCCTGATGTACTCCTCACAGATTACATATATCCTGATGTACTCCTCACAGATTGCATATATCCTGATGTACTCCTTACATATACCCTGATGTACTCCTCACATATTACATAAACCCTGATGTACTCCTCACAGATTACATATACACTGATGTACTCCTCACAGATTACATATACCCTGATGTACTCCTCACAGATTACATATACCCTGATGTACTCCACACAGATTACATATATCTTGATGTACTCCTCATTGATTACATATACTCTGATGTACTCCTCACATATTACATATACCCTGATGTACTCCTCAGATTACATATACCCTGATGTACTCCTCACATATTACATATACCCTGATGTACTCCTCACAGATTACATATACCCTGATGTACTCCTCACATATTACATATACCCTGATGTACTCCTCACATCTTACATATACCCTGATGTACTCCACACAAATTACATATACCCTGATGTTCTCCTCACATTTTACATATATCCTGATGTACTACTCACAGATTACATATACCCTGATGTACTACTCACAGATTACATATATCCTGATGTACTCCTCACATATTACATATATCCTGATGTACTCCTCACATATTACATATACCCTGATGTACTCCTCACATATTACATATACCCTGATGTACCCCTCACAGATTACATATACCCTGATGTACTCCTCACAGATTACATATACCCTGATGTACTCCTCACATATTACATATACCCTGATGTACTCCTCACAGATTACATATACCCTGATGTACACCTCACATATTACATATACCCTGATGTACTCCTCACATTTTACATATAACCTGATGTACTCCTCACAGATTACATATACCCAGATGTACTCCTCACATATTACATATACCCTGATGTACTCCTCACATCTTACATATACCCTGATGTACTACTAACAGATTACATATACCCTGATGTACTCCTCACAGATTACACATACCCTGATGTACTCCTCACAGATTACATATACCCTGATGTACTCCTCAGATTACATATATCCTGATGTACTCCTCACATATTACATATACCCTGATGTACTCCTCACACCTTACATATACCCTGATGTACTCCTCACAGCTTACATATACCCTGATGTACTCCTCACAGCTTATATATACCCTGATGTACTCAACCCAGTTTACATATACCCTGATGTACTCCTCACATATTACATATATCCTGATGTACTCCTCACAGATTACATATATCCTGATGTACTCCTCACAGTTTACATATACCCTGATGTACTCCTCACAGATTACATATACCCTGATGTACTCCTCACAGATTACATATACCCTGATGTACTACTCACAGATTACATATACCCTGATGTACTCCTCACAATTTACAAATACCCTGATGTAATCCTCATAGATAACATATATCCTGATGTACTCCTCACAGTTTACATATACCCTGATGTACTTGTCACAGATTACATTTACCCTGATGTACTCCTCACATACTACATATACCCTGATATACTCCGCACAGCTTACATATACCCTGATGTACTCCTCACAGTTTACATATACCCTGATGTACTCCTCACAGATTACATATATCCTGATGTACTCCGCCCATCTTACATATACCTTGATGTACTCCGCACAGCTTACATATACCCTGATGTACTCTGTCCAGCTTACATATACCCTGATGTACTCCGCTCAGATTACATATACTCTAATGTACTACGCAGATTACATATCCTGATGTACTCCGCCCAGTTTACATATACCCTGATGTACTCAGCACAGATTACATATATCCTGATGTACTCCTCACAGTTTACATATACTCTGATGTACTCCGTCCTGCTTACATATACCCTGATGTACTCCGCTCAGATTACATATACCCTGATGTACTCCTCACAGCTTACATATACCCTGATGTACTCCTCACGGCTTACATATACCCTGATGTACTCAACCCAGCTTACATATACCCTGATGTACTCCTCACGTATTACATATATCCTGATGTACTCCTCACAGATTACATATATCCTGATGTACTCCTCACAGATTACATATATCCTGATGTACTCCTCACATCTTACATATATCCTGATGTACTCCTCACAATTTACAAATACCCTGATGTACTTTTCACAGATTACATATACCCGGATGTAATCCTCATAGATAACATATCTCCTGATGTACTCCTCACAGTTTACATATACCCTGATGTACTCGTCACAGATTACATATACCCTGATGTACTCCTCATAGATAACATATATCCTGATGTACTCCTCACATATTACATATACCCTGATATACTCCGCACAGCTTACATATACCCTGATGTACTCCACACAGTTTACATATACCCTGATGTACTCCTCACAGATTACATATATCCTGATGTACTCCGCCCATTTTACATATACCCTGATGTACTCCGCACAGTTTACATATACCCTGATGTACTCCGCTCAGATTACATATACCCTAATGTACTACGCAGATTACATATCCTGATGTACTCCGCCCAGTTTACATATACCCTGATGTACTCAGCACAGATTACATATAGCCTGATGTACTCCTCACATATTACATATACCCTGATGTACTCCTCACATATTACATATACCCTGATGTACTCCTCACAGATTACATATATCCTGATGTACTCCTCACAGATTACATATACCCTAATGTACTCCTCACATATTACATATACCCTGATATACTCCTCACATCTTACATATAGCCTGATGTACTCCTCACATATTACATATACACTGATGTACTCCTCACAGATTACATATACCCTAATGTACGCCTCACAGATAACATATACCCTAATGTACTCCTCCCATTTTACATATATCCTGATGTACTCCTCACATATTACATATACCCTGATGTACTCCTCACAGATTACATATATCCTGATGTACTCCTCACATATTACATATACCCTGATGTACTCCTCACAGATTACATATTCCCTGATATACTCCTCACATATTACATATACCCTGATGTTCTCCTCACATATTACATATACCCTGATGTACTCCTCACATATTACATATACCCTGATGTACTCCTCACATATTACATATACCCTGATGTACTCCTCACATATTACATATACCCTGATGTACTCCTCACATATTACATATACCCTGATGTACTCCTCACATATTACATATACCCTGATGTACTCCTCACATATTACATATACCCTGATGTATTCCTCACAGATTACATATACCCTGATGTACTCCGCACAGCTTACATATACCCTGATGTACTCCTCACATATTACATATACCCTGATGTACTCCTCACATATTACATATACCCTGATGTATTCCTCACAGATTACATATACCCTGATGTACTCCTCACATATTACATATATCCTGATGTACTCCTCACATATTACATATAACCTGATGTACTCCTCACAGATTACATATACCCTGATGTGCTCCTCACATATTACATATATCCTGATGTACTCCTCACATATTACATATATCCTGATGTACTCCTCACATCTTACATATACCCTGATGTACTCCTCACATATTACATATACCCTGATGTGCTCCTCACATCGTACTCCTCACATATTACATATATCCTGATGTACTCCTCACAGATTACATATACCCTGATGTACTCCTCACATATTACATATACCCTGATGTACTCCTCACAGATTACATATACCCTGATGTACTCCTCACATATTACATATACCCTGATGTACTCCTCACATATTACATATACCCTGATGTACTCCTCATATATTACATATACACTGATGTACTCCTCACATATTACATATACCCTGATGTACTCCTCACATATTACATATACCCTGATGTACTCCTCACAGATTACATATACCCTAAAGTACTCCTCACAGATAACATATACCCTGATGTACTCCTCCCATTTTACATATATCCTGATGTACTCCTCACATATTACATATACCCTGATGTACTCCTCACAGATTACATATATCCTGATGTACTCCTCACATATTACATATACCCTGATGTACTCCTCACAGATTACATATTCCCTGATATGCTCCTCACATATTACATATACCCTGATGTACTCCTCACAGATTACATACACCCTGATGTACTCCTCACATATTACATATACCCTGATGTGCTCCTCACATATTACATATACCCTGATGTACTCCTCACATATTACATATACCCTGATGTACTCCTCACATATTACATATACCCTGATGTACTCCTCACATCTTACATATACCCTGATGTACTCCGCACAGCTTACATATACCCTGATGTACTCCTCACATATTACATATACCCTGATGTACTCCTCACATATTACATATACCCTGATGTACTCCTCCCATATTACATATACCCTGATGTACTCCTCACATATTACATATACCCTGATGTACTCCTCACATATTACATATACCCTGATATACTCCTCACATATTACATATACCCTGATGTACTCCTTGTTATCGTTTCTTTCTTTTTAAATATAAATAAATTTTGAGCTAAAACGACTTTATTTCCACTGCTCAATTCTAATACAATCGATGTAACACCTGTGGTGTCAAAATGCTCACTGCAGCCCTAAATGCTCGCCCTGAGGGGTGTAGAATCCAAAATGTGGTCATTTGGGGAGGGTCTCCATACCTCCGAACACTCCCAGATTCCAGGTGGTGTCCCGATCGGCCGCTGGCATGTCCCGGTGTCAACTGCATCTACGTTCTCAGGACACAGACCAGGGCCAGCGTCCACACATGGTCGAATCGGGCAAATGCCGGGGCCCCCTGCTCTTATAGGGGGGTCCACTCAGCTGACGGCTGCTTTATGCTGCCCAGCTCAATTTCACTTTGCACAAACTGGGGGTCTTTCATATTTGTTCTCCCGTTTCTGCCGCCGCGTGAGTTGCTCCGCAAAGAGTCCAATAAGTCACATGGCACACTAGGGCCACATATGTCATATCACTAAACACTGCAGAATCGGGGTAATAAATATTGAGCTGTGATTCTCTGTTATCATCTGCTGTGTTAGTGAAATAAAGGAATAAAATTATATCTGCAGAATAAGAGAAACATTCGGACATTTCACCCCCACTTTTTATGGGGGGGGGGTAATATATTGTCCCTTGTTGGCATTACTTTATCTGTCCTTCTGTTTTATGTCGTTAGAAAATGTATAAATTTACCAGCAATTGTTTATATTTTCAAGAAAAATTCCAAAAAGCCTCCAGACAGATACAGAGTGATATATTCTGCAGATTATTACACCACTGACCTGTCTACAGATCTGCAGAACATTGCTCTGTCCTCTACTGATAGATACAGAGTGATATATTCTGCAGATTATTACACCACTGACCTCTCTACAGATCTGCAGAACATTGCTCTGTCCTCTACTGACAGATACAGAGTGATATATTCTGCAGAGTATTACACCACTGACCTCTCTACAGATCTGCAGAACATTGCTCTGTCCTCTCCACCTCCTGACAGATACATAGTGATATATTCTGCAGAGTATTACACCTATAACCTTCGGACCCCCATAGAACACAGGTTCCCTGGATAAATTCCCCAATCTAGAAATGAAAACACTAAAAATGGTAAAAATAAATCTGTTTATTATAGAATCGGGTAGAATTTCTGTGCGGTTTTCTGTGGCTCCGGCCCTTTAACATGCGATGATCGGTGAGATGAAGAGGGGGAGGGTCCTTCTTCACCCGTGGATATGGCCGCCAGTCCACCCTTACACAGCTCGATCCTGGATCAGAAGAAACCGGAAACGTTTTTCATATTTTTCAAAGTCGGATCCTAGAAAAGGAAAAAATACAAATAAGCAAAAAAATTCACAAAACCTTCACCACAAGGAGAAGATGAAGACGAGCGGAAGACGTCAGACTTACCGGATCTCGCGTCTGCTCATCACTGGAGGAGTCTTCATGGGAATTTCTGATGGTTTAGGTGGTAAAGACCACAATATTGGGGTGACAACTGCAAAACAAATCAGAAATTCAGTGTCCAGGCGGCTGTAGAAGAGTCGTGAGGTGAGAAGATCATCAGTGGACGGCACTTACTTCACCTAAAGATGGTAAATGGGCCCCGAGCGGCAGATGGAAATAAGATGGCCGCTATCTCTCCCGGGGGTTGGGGGCCCTGATGGTAAATGGGCCCCAAGTGGCAGATGTTATTAAATGGCCACTTTCTCTTTCGGGGGTTGGAGGCCCTGATGTTAACCGTAGCCCCCGAAAGGTCGTCCATCTCCACATCAGGAGCTGGAAATTGGCGTCCGCCAACCTCCATCTTCCCATCCTCCATCTCCACGTCCTCTGGAAACTGGCGTCCGCCAGCCTCCATCTTCTCATCCTCCTCCTCCATCTCCGCGTCCTCTGGAAACTGGCGTCCGCCAACCTCCATCTTCTCATCCTCCTCCTCCATCTCCACGTCCTCCGGAAATTGGCGTCCGCCAACCTCCATCTTCTCTACAACACTCATCATTGGAAACATCACCATCCTCCTCTTCTTCATATGAGACACGTCCATGATGAGAGCCAGCAAGAGAAACTGACACCGCGGTCAATGTGTGACCCCAATTTATAAACTTGATGATGTCACAACCTGAGGGCCATTATGTGCAAACGGAACACATGCAGATCACAGGCCCCGCCCTTCACATGACATCACGCTCAGATTCTCTAGAGGACGTCACGCTCAGAGAAATAGAATCTGCCCACATTCTAGATGACATCACAAGAAGCGTATCCCAGTGAACCGTTACAACAGAGCGGCCATTTATAACGTAATATGGTAGAAGAATACAGACAGTCGGGGGTTTTAAATAAAACATTTTTACACCGTTCACTGTGTGAGTCAAATAATGCCATGTTGTAATAGTTCCGGACTTTTACAGATGCAGCGATACCAATTTTATTATTATTTTTTTATTTTTACATTGTGCTTGGTGAAAATGGGAAATGTTTTTTTTTAACTTCAGATTATTTTTTTTTACACACATTTTATTAGTTCCCCTAGGGGACTTGAACCAGTGATCATTAGATCGCTGGTACAATACACTGCAATACATGGATGAGTTACGGAAACAGCGTAACTCGCTGAGCTACGCTGTTTCCGGAACTCCCATAGTAGTGAATGTCAGTTATAGAAGCAGCGTAGCATGCTACTCTGTAGCCTTAACTACTATTCAGTTCTATGGGAGTTGCGGAAACTGCGTAACTCGAACATGTAACCAGGAAGTGAAGTGGCCGGAAGACCGCGGAGCCGGGTAAGATGGAATGGGGCTTAGGGGGCCCCGTTCTAGAGATATTACACCTGTGGATATGTCATAAATGTCCTTCGTAGGAAAACCAATATAAATGCTGCGGTCGCTATTGACCACAGTATTTAACTAGTTAAACAGCGCCATCTCTGTTCCTAGCCGGTAGTGCAGCGTGTCAGAAGCTGACACCTGCAGTGTATGGAGCAGGCTCAGCGCGTGAGCCCGCTCCATACATCATCCCCTCCCCGCCTGATGATGTGCTGGCACATCATGGGTCGGGAAGGGGTTAAGTAAGGAGCGGTCAGGGGGCCCGACACTGCCGACTATAACACGCAGGGACTTTTTAGCAAGATTTATTCTTGCTAAAAACTGCGCCTTATAGTCCGAAAAATACGGTATATATATATATTGATTGTAGATTTTGTCAATTGTATTTTCGGTACATAATTAACCCTTTCATGACCAGGGGTCATTGATGCCCCTGCGTCCAGGGCAAATTTTCCATTTCTGATTTGCACTTCTTTAGACGATAATAACTTTGCAACCGCTTTGAATATCACAACTATTTTAACTTTGATTTTTACAAGACTTATGAGGCTTTCATTTTCTAGATTAGTTTAATTAATTCCATGTTTTACAATTTTATTATGAGCAGAAAAATCACAAAAAAAATTGAAAAATAAACAATTTTGTAATTTTTTAAAATAGATTTACCCGTTATTTATGTGTGTGTGTGCGTATGTTATATATATATATAAATATATACACATATATACACACATACATATATACACATACATACATACACATACATACACACATACATACATACATATATACACATATATATACACATACATACACACATACATATATACACATACATACACACATACATACACACATACATATATACACATACATACATACATACATACACACACACATACATACATATATACACATATATATACACATACATACACACATACATACACACATACATATACACATACATATATACACATACATATATACACATACATACACACATACATATATACACATACATACACACATACATATATACACATACATACATACACATATATACACATACATACACACATACATATATACACACACACACACACATACATACATACATACATACACACACATACATACATATATACACATACATACACACACATACATCCACATACATACACACACATACACATACATACATATATACACATACATATATACACACTGTTGCAGTTCTTTAACGCCTTAACGCTCCATGACCTACTATTAGGTCATGCTAACTGTAGCGTTCGTGCTCAGTGACCTAATAGTAGGTCATGGAGTAAACACGGCGCCGTTCGCGCGGGGCGCGTTCATGAGCTGTGATAGCTGCTGTTTCCGACAGCAGACTATCACAGCTCAATGTGCCGGGACCGATCGCGGAGCTTCCCCGCCGATTAACCCCTCAGAAGCCACGTTCAATAGCGATCGCGGCTTCTTAGGGGTTAATCCGCCATCGCCGGCCTGCTACACGATAGCGGCCGGCGATGGTGACTATGGCAACCGGACACCAAACAATGGCGTCCGGCTATGCCATAGACGGAAGCCTAGTGGTTCCTGACAACGTCAGGACCCACTATGCTTGCTGTCAGTGAGTAGCTGACAGTTCTAATACACTGCACTACGCATGTAGTGCAGTGTATTAGAATAGCGATCAGGGCCTCCTGCCCTCAAGTCCCCTAGTGGGACAAAGTAATAAAGTTAAAAAATAGTTAAAAAAAGATGTGTAAAAATAAGAAAATAAAAGTTTTAAAAGTAATAAAAGTAAAAGTCCCACTTTTCCCTTATCAGTCATTTATTATTAATACAAATATATAAACAAACAAACAAACTATACATAATTGGTATCGCCGCGTCCGTAACGGCCTGAACTACAAAATTATTTCGTTATTTATCCCGCGCGGTGAAAGCCGTAAAATAAAATAATAATAGACCGTACCAAAATCACAATTGTTTGGTCACTTCACATCCCAAAAAATGGAATAAAAAGAGATCAAAAAGTCGCATGTACCGAAAAATGGTCCTGATCGAAACTACAGTTCGTTACGCAAAAAATAAGTCCTCGCATGGCTTTATTGATGGAAAAATAAAACCGTTCTGGCTCTTAGAATAAGGTAACACAAAAAGGGAATGATTGTTTACAAAACGTATTTTATTGTGCAAACGCCATAAGACATAAAAAAACTATAAACATCTGGTATCGCCGTAATCGTATCGCCCCGCAGAATAAAGTGAATATGTCATTTATAGCGCACGGTGAACGCTGTAAAAAAAAAAGAATGAAAAAACAATAGTAGAATTGCTGTTTTTTAGTCACCGCGCCACCTAAAAATAGAATAAAAACTGATCAAAAAGCCGCATGCCCCCCAAGAAAACTACAATGGATTCCTCAAGGGGTCTAGTTTCAAAATTGGGGTCACTTTTGGGAGGTTTCCACTGTTTTGGCACCACAAGACCTCTTCAAACCGGACATGGTGCCTAATAAAAAGGAGGCCTCAAAATCCACTAGGTGCTCCTTTGCTTCTGAGGCCGGTGCTTCAGTCCATTACCGCACTAGAGCCACATGTGGGATATTTCTCAAAACTGCAGAATCTGGGCAATACATTTTGAGTTGCGTTTCTCTGGTAAAACCTTTTGTGTTATAGAAAAAAAATTGCATAAAAAGGATTTTCTGACAAAAATAAATATGTAAATTTCACCTCTACTTTGCTCTAAATTCCTGTGAAACACCTAAAGGGTTCATAAACTTTCTAAATGCTGTTGTGAATACTTTGAGGGGTCTAGTTTCTAAAATGGGGTGTTTGATAGGAGTTTCTAATATATGGGCCCCTCAAAGCAACTTCAGAACTGAACTGGAACCCCAAAAAATAAATAAATGAGGCAATACTTCGCTTCTTACATTATACTGATAATGAGCCGTGCCCACCCCGAGATGACCCCAGTTTTGACCGTTTGTATAAACGGAGACCCCTATTAGACCGTTTCAGTGCCCGGTTTTCCCAAGCATACACCCCCGAGACGTTTATTTCTATTGATGAGTCCCTGGTACATTTTAAAGGGAGGGTTCAATTCCGCGAGTACCTGCCGGGTAAGAGGGCAAGGTATGGCGTGAAGATGTATAAGCTGCGGGAGTGCATCAGGGTATACCTACAGGTTTAGGATATATGAAGGAAAGGCCACCCCCAAACCAGACTGCATCCTGGACTATAATAGGTACATGGGAGGGATGGACTTGTAAGATCAAGTCCTGAAGCCCTACAGCACCATGCGGTGTGGTATAAGAAGCTGGCCGTGCACATCATACAGATGGCTTTGTACAATGTGTTACGTGCTACGTCGATGTGCAGGCCAGACGGGAACTTTCCTGGAATTTCAAGAGGTGATTATCAAGAACCTGATCTTTAGGGACCAAGAAGGGGGGGGCACCCAGTACTTCTGGAAGCGGGGCCACACGCATCGTACCAGGGCAACACTTTCCAGGAGAAGTTCCCCAAACCGGTGGAAAGGGAAAGAGTCAAAAGGGGTGCAGAGTCTGCTATAAGAGGGCGATAAGGAGGGACACAATATACCAATGTGACACGTGTCCTGAAAAACCAGAGCTCTGTATAAAAGATTGTTTTAAAATTGATCATACATCCCTTGATTTTTAATTTAGCCCAGTTTTACTTACCCTGATGCACTCCGCACAGCTTATCCCCCCTCGTCTTTCCCTTCTGAGCCCTGCTGTGTGCCCAGGCAGCTGATAACAGCCACATGTAGGGTATTGCCGTACCCAGGAGAACCCACATTACATCTTATGGGGTGTATATCTCCGGTGGCGCATGCTGGGCACACTACATCGGACACTGACATGCCATATATATATATATATAAAATTGCAAATCTCACTCTGCACCATCTGCTGCGCATTATCTTTTACACAGTACCTGTGGGGTCAAAATGCTCACTACACCTCTAGTCTTAAGGGGTGTCGTTTTTAAAATGGGATCACTTCTCTGGGGTTTCAACTGTACTGGTGCCTCAGGGGCTTCTGCATACATGACTTAGCACCAGAAAAGCTTCAGTAGGCCAAATGGTGGTCCTTTCCTTCTGAGGCCTCCCATGGGCCCAAACGTCAGTTTATCGCCACAAATTGGGCATTGCCGCACTCAGGACAAATTGGGCAACAAAATGGGGTATTTTATTTCTTGTGAAAATAAGACATTTTCACCCAAAACTACATATTATTGGAAAAAATTAATTTTGTTTGAATTCCCAGTCCAATTCAAATAAGTTCTGTGAAAAAACTATGGGGTCAAAATGGTCACAACACCCATAAATGAATTCCTTGAGGGGTGTAGTTTCCAAAATGGGGTCACTTCTGGTGGGTTTCCATTGCTTTGATACCTTTGGGGCTCTGCAAATGCGACATGGCACCGAAAACCAATCCAGCAAAATCTGCACTCCAAAGAACACACAGCGCTCCTTCCCTTCTGAGGCCTCCCATGGGCCCAAACGGCAGTTTATCACCACAAATGGGGTATTGCTGCACTCAGGAGAAATTGGGCAACAAAATGGGGTATTTTGTTCCCTGTGAAAATAAGAAATTTTTATCAAAAATGACATCTTATTGGAAAAAATTTCATTTTTTTAATTTCATAGCCCAATTCAAATATGTGCTGTGTAAAAACTGTGCGGTCAAATGGTAACAACAACCATAAATGAATTGCTTGAGGGGTGTAGTTTCCGAAATGGGGTCACTTTTTGGGGATTCCTACTGTTTTGGCACCTCAACACCTCTTCAAACCTGGCATGCTGCCTAAAATATATTCTAATAAAAAAGAGGCCTCAAAATGCACTAGGCGCTTCTTTGCTTCTGGGGCTTGTGTTTTAGTCCACGAGCGCACTAGAGACACATGTGGGACATTTCTAAAAACTGCAGAATCTGGACAATACATATTTAGTAGTGTTTCTCTGGTAAAACCTTCTTTGTTACAGAAAAAAATTGAATAAAATTGAAATTCAGCAGAAAAAATTAAATTTGCAAATTTCATTTCCACTTTGCTTTAATTCCTGTGAAATGCCTGAAGGGTTAAAAAACTTCTAAATGCTGATTTGAATACTTTGAAGGGTCTAGTTTTTAAAATGGGGTATTTTATCAGGGTTTCTAATACATAGGCCCCTCAAATCCACTTCAGAACTGAACTGGTACCTTCAAAAAAAGGCTTTTGAAATTTTCTTAAGAATATGAGAAATTGCTGTTTATGTTCTAAGCCTTGTAACGTCCAAGAAAAATAACAGAATGTTCAAAAAACAATGCCAATCTAAAGTAGACATATGGGAAATGTGAACTAGTAACTATTTTGGGTGGTATAAGCGTCTGTTTTACAAGCAGATGCATTTAAATTCTGAAAAATGCTATTTCTTGTAAATTTTCTCAAAATTTTGCAATTTTTCACAAATGAAGACTGAATATATCGTCCAAATTTTACCACGAACATAAAGCCCAATGTGTCACAAGAAAACAATCTCAGAATCGCTTGGGTAGGTTTAAGCATTCCGACGTTATTACCACATAAAGTGAAATATGTCAGATTTGAAAAATCTAGGCTGCGTCCTTAAGGTGTCACGGAAAATTTTATTTTTTATATAATATTGCTTTTAGTAGGTCATTAAAATAAATTGTATTTATTTGTGTTGTACTTTTTATTTTTTTCTTTCTTTTTCTTCTCTATGGGGGCTACCATTTTTTTTTTCATCTCTGTATGTGTTGATTAACGACACATACAGAGATGGAATACGGCAGCTACAATGCATAGGAGTCAATGAACGGCTCCCGTCCATTGTATCTGCTCTCTGGCTCTGTACTGAGCAGACGCAGGTCAGAGTCACACAGCAGAGCAGCTGTTTGCAGGGAGAGAGCAGGCGCCATCATGAAGACCAGCTGCACTGCATGTAAGATGTGTGTGTCTGTCCCACTCTCTATCTCACAGACCCCCGCTCTCGTGACCCCCCCCCACCCGACGGCCCCCCCTGTAGTCGTGCAGGAGACTCTGTATAAAGGACACATGATGTAACTGTCCTGGGAATGCTGGGTGATAATATGCCTGGTGTTAGTGTGGTCACCCAGCTTTCCCAGACCCCTGTCACATTCCCAAACAGTCTCAGCACAACTAGAGAGATTTACCGTTCAGGGGTCTGGGAAAGCTGGGTGACGACAATTACCCCTCCTACTGGAGTATGTTTGGGGATGTGACTAATGAACCTCTCACACTCCAGTAGAAGGGGTAATGGTGGTCACCCAGCTTTCCCAGAAGCAGATATAACCGGGAAAGGGCTGGATTGATGGGCTGAGGGTTCACAGGGTTTTTGGTGATCCCCCTCTGTCATGTGATCGGACCTAGGTTACCGGTTCATCAGACGGGGTTCATGTGACTATAAATCTGTCCATAACAAGAGACAGTGCACTCAGGACAAGCCCTGCCCTCATGCCGTAGTTGTGGTTCTGTCTGCAGTGATGGTGGTGGGTGGCTCTGACACCCTCCTCCCCCGTCGGGTCATCTCAGGACAGAAGGGGTGTCCGGATTGGAGACACAGCGCCGCACCTGTCCTCAGGTTGTGTCTGGTATTGCAGTTCACCTCCATTGAAGTGAATAGGACAGAGCTGTAATACCACACCCGACCTGAGGACAGGTGCGGCGCCATGTTTTACTGGACGATCCCTTTAACACTTTTCTCGTGTCTGCAGAGCTGTGTGTGGGGCAGAGCGGAGTGTTAACGCGCGCCGCTGATACTTCATAGCCGCTTATCAGCTCTTTTGAAGAATCAGCGGCAAGCACCCCCCCCCCCCCCACACACACAAACACAAACACGCAAAATCAAGTGTAATCAAGAGGTTTTTGATGTGGTTTTTATAGCAAAAAAGGGAAAGGGAGACCCCGCTGGCTGGCAGGCACAACACTGTAACAAAGTGAAACTAATCTGCGGTTAGGCAAAATAGAGAAGGGTTGCCCTTGTTTCCAGCCAGATACAGGAGTATTCAATAAGATAAAATATAACTTTTATTGGGTAGGATTAAATAAGTAAATGATCAAAGACAAAACGACACTCGTTTAAAAACGAGCCAATGCTCACTGGCAGTAGAAGATCTGCGTGCTGAGATGCAAACAGTCAGTCCAGTGTAATGGGTCAGTGTTTAGACAGCGTCTGCAGTACGCTGAAATTGCAAAACAAGATCATAGCAGCGGCTGACAGTCAGTGAGACATTGCGTATAAAACATAGCGAGAAGCCCCCCCGACATGTTTCGCTACGAACGTAGCGTCCTCAGGGGTTCATATGGGGCTACTGACGGCGTATTGTGCATCCACACCCTTTTAAAGCCTCGGTCCGCCATGACAGTGGGCGTCGGTCCGCAGGGACCCAATGAAAAGAGGCTAAACAGACCGGCCGTCAATAGTGAAACGAGCGGGTCGTAAGGCCAATCAGAATGGCCAATGGACTGCACCAATCAGAAATCCAGGAGGGCGCGCCTGCGCACAAAAAGTCGGCGCACATCCTTAAAGGGTGGGAAGACCTTCTAACCGATAATTCTCTACGCATGCTTCACTACCCCTTGGACTTTGAAAAAAGTGCCTTTGATCAAATTAACCTCCAGTTGCAAAAGGAAATTGAGGATATTAAAATCTTCAGTACCACATCCGAATATAACAACTGTGAAATCAAACTACAAAGAAATATCGAAAGCCTGCAAAGAGAAATGAAGGAACGCAACACCGTAAATATATACGAGACCGCAAAGACTTTGAAACGGGACAAGCGTATTCGTTCCGTAAACACACACACCCCCTGTTATCCATCGTGAAATTAGATCTACTGACTACTCTGAATCTGATATCTCCGGTACAGATGACCCTAGGCCATCCCTTGAGGATAAGAGACTGGGGACAAAGCGAAAAACCAATAACAGGAGATATAATCCTCCAAAAAGAACCTTTTTACCTCTTAAAGTAAATAAACAAATATGCCCTATACAGGGTAATCCTGCCTGTGATGATGAGACGAGTGCTGAGAAATGATCTCTACAGAACAGGAAGGGTCAGTCTATTATGAATGGTGGATTCTTTGTTATCTACATATATAGATGTTACCTGTCAGTGTAATCCTGCCTGTGATGATAATGAGAGGTGTGATGAGAAGTGATCTATACAGAACAGGAAGGGTCAGTCCATTATGAATGGTGGATTCTGTATTATCTATATATAGATGTTACCTGTCAGTGTAATCCTGCCTGTGATGATAATGAGATGTATGCAGAGAAGTGATCTCTACAGAACAGGAAGGGTCAGTCTATTATGAATGGTGGATTCTTTGTTATCTACATATATAGATGTTACCTGTCAGTGTAATCCTGCCTGTGATGATAATGAGATGACTGCTGAGAACTGTAAGGAGCAGTCTACTATGAGACTCATTGGCCAGAGGGAAAACTGCAAGATTAGATAAAGACATAAAAAAAATAATATAAAAAAAACCAACAAAAAAATCATAAAAAATATGTTTAACAGAAACTTGATTTAAACAATAGATCATTTTCTGATGACACATTCTCTGTAAGTGGTTGAGCTGAGCTTTTCTAGATCTCGGCCTAGAGTGCAGCTGTTAATCGCAGCCGCTGCCCCCCAAAATCTGATGCTAAACCTAGTGCATGACCGGATTCATAGAACACCTTGTAGAGAACTTCTATGTGCAGTCACAGCTCCCTCAGGTCCTGCACTATGTATAACACATTGTCTGACGTGTTACTGTAATGTAGAACTAAGGAGGAACCCCACCTTAAAGAGAACAGAAAGGAGAAGACCTTTTCTCTCCTCAGTAGATGTTGACTCGCTCATTGCTGTGACGCTATCTAATCATAGTGGACAGCCTCACAGCGATGCAAAAGACCTGCAGGAAATTTCTCAAAATCAGCAGGTTTTCTGCATCGCTGTGAAGTGGTCCGCTCTGATTGGACAGCGTCACAGCAAAAAGTGAGGCAACGCCTACTGAGGAGAGATGGTGTCTCCTCTTTGTACCTTTAATTACAACACGCATATGTTAGGTGCAAAACGGAGTAAGGGCTGTAGTGGAACAACATGGAGGGGGGCAAAAAAGAAAAAGACAGCGTTGGAATCTGGAGGACGCCAAGTATAAGGGGAGGAATGTGGTTAAAAAAACAACAACAAATAACACAGCAGGTCCTGCTTAATAAACCACGGAGTTCACTTTCTAAATTCATTATTACTGACCTCTGGTAACACCTCCTGGAATTTCCTCCTCCGGTTCACTCTTACACGGTTGATGGCCCCTCACCCGCTCTTCTTCTGCTTCATCCTCTGTTTTAATATTAGTCACATCTTCCCCCTGATTTCACATATGTAACAATTCAGTACAATACAGCAGAGAGTGCGAAGAATCTAACAGATCAACATAAGAAACCACCAAACTCTATGACCCCATCTATGACCGTTAGGGATGCACGATGCCTCGAAACTTCCATACTGTTTAGATACCGTTATGTCATGTATTTCGATACTTAGCTCTGCGGCCGCACAGCTCAGTATAGTAACACATGAATGTATGAGAGCGGGGCTGCGGCTGTGTGATAGTCATTGCTCCGCTCCTGAGTCCTGACAAGTGCGCGGGGTCAGGATGATGCGTTGCGGCCAGCGCTGCACTAATGATTGCCGGCACTGAAGACAGAACATGGCGGGCACGCTGCAAAACACCCCCATGTTCTGTCTTCAGTGCCTGCACCGCCGCTTATTATAGTGCAGCGCCGGCCGCATCACCTCATGCTGACCACGCTCTCACTTATTGTCAGGAGCGGGGCAATGGTTGTATTACACATCCGCAGCCCCCCTCTATAACGGCGGAGATCAGAGAAACCTCTCATCTCCGCCGCTATTCCCCTGAATGCTGCGATCACAGCGGACTGCAGCATTCAGGAGAAAGGGAGATGCCCCTTGGATCGCATCGCAGGAATCCCTGTGACGCGATTGAGGGACATACCATATATGGGCAGACAGCCCAGGGTCCATTGAAGGACCCCAGGGCTGTCCTACCATATTTCCTGTTGTTAGGGCATATTGAGGTATGTCCTAACAGGTGCCTCTGTACTATCCGTACACAGGCTAATATACTGGTATATAGATATATGCCTGTGTACTATCAGTGAATAGCTGTATGCCTGTGTACTATCAGTATATAGATATATGCCTGTGTACTATCAGTATATAGATCTATGCCTGTGTACTATCAGTATATAGATATATGCCTGTGTACTATCAGTGTATAGATATATGCCTGTGTACTATCAGTATATAGATATATGCCTGTGTACTATCAGTATATAGATATATGCCTGTGTACTATCAGTGTATAGATATATGCCTGTGTACTATCAGTATATAGATATATGTCTGTGTACTATCAGTATATAGATATATGCCTGTGTACTATCAGTATATACCGTATATGTCGGCGTATAAGACGACTGGGCGTATAAGACGACCCCCAACTTTTACCCTTAAAATATAGAATTTAAGATATACTCACCATTTCGTGCAGGAGCGCTTCACTATGGCCATCGGCGGCAGGACCCAGGACTCTCTGTCTCTTTGAACTCGCGCATGCGCAGATAGGCTGCTTCATCGCTCGAGATCTGAGAGGCAGGGAATGAGAGGAAAGGGCGGGCCAGAGGATCTTACAGAGATGTTCCCTGGCGGCTAATACCGGCTTCCCTCAGATCCGTGGCGGATTCCGTGCATCCCGGGAGCCTGTGTACCGGACTGCAGGCTCACAAGGTAACACACAACCTGTGTGTAGACAATATGTAGACTAGGGATGTCACGATACCAGAATTTGGACTTCGATACCTATACTTCGTTTAGTATTGCGATTTCGATACCAATTTCGATACTTTTGCCAACAGTAATAAAAAAAATATTCTTCCGTTTTCTGATGTGAGGCGCGACGTGTGATGAATTTTGAACGCGCCTCACATTAATAGTAATTAATCCCATCATGTTTCTCAGTCATATTGGGTTAATGTGCGAGGTACATGATGGGGTTAATTACTATTAATGTGAGGAACATGGAGGGTAAATTCATCGCACCTCGCGCCTCACATTAATAAGTGAATGAAAGCCGTGTTTATTTCATTTTTTTACAGCGTACACATCATAAATGATGCAAAAACATTGTTGTCCGCGCCATTACTGAATGTGTGTATTTTATGTATTGAGACTTATTTTAATGTTTATTGTAAAAAAGGTGAAGGTGTATTTATTTTTTTTACAATTTAACAATACTTTGTTTTTACTTTATTTTTAAACTTTAATGTACTGACATATATCAGATATATGCCAGTACATTAACCTGTGGACGGATAATACACAGGCAGTTGTTAGGACATACTTGGGTATGTCCTAACAACATGAAATATGGTAAGACAGCCCTGGGGTCCGTCAATAGACCCTGGGCTGTCTGCCCATATATGGTATGGCCCTCGATCGCGTCACAGGAATTACCTGTGACGCGATCCAGGGGCATCCCCCCTTCTCACTTTCCCCTGAATGCTGCAGTCAGCTGTGATCGCAGCATTCAGGGGAATAACGGCGGAGATGAGCGGTTTCTCTGATCTCCGCCGTTATAGCGCGGGGCTGCGGCTGTGTAATACAGCCATTGCCCCGCTCCTGACAGGAAGTGCGCGCGCGGTCAGCATGAGGTGATGCGGCCGGCGCTGCACTAATGAGCGGCAGTTCAGGCACTGAAGACAGAACATGGGGGTGTTTTGTAGCGCGCCCGCCATGTTCTGTCTCCAGTGCCGCCGCTCATTAGTGCAGCGCTGGCCGCAACGCATCATCCTGACCCCGCGAACTTATCATGACTCAGGAGCGGGGCTGTGGCTGAATTACACAGCCGCAGCCGCGCTCCCATACATTCATGTGTATTATACTGAGCTGTGCGGCTGCAACGTGCATCCCTAATGTAGACAATATCCGGCATATAAGACGACCCCACACTTTTGACATTTTTTTAAGGGTGTAAAAAGTCGTCTTGTACGCCGATATATACGGTAGATATATTCCTGTGTACTATCAGTATATAGATATATGCCTGTGTACTATCAGTGTATAGATATGTGCCTGTGTACTATCAGTATATAGATATATGCCTGTGTACTATCAGTATATAGATATATGCCTGTGTACTATCAGTGTATAGATATATGCCTGTGTGCTATCAGTATATAGATATATGCCTGTGTGCTATCAGTGTATAGATATATGCCTGTGTACTATCAGTATATAGATATATGCCTGTGTACTATCAGTATATAGATATATGCCTGTGTACTATCAGTATATAGATATATGCCTGTGTGCTATCAGTATATAGATATATTCCTGTGTACTATCAGTATATAGATATATGCCTGTGTACTATCAGTGTATAGATATATGCCTGTGTACTATCAGTATATAGATATATGGCTGTGTACTATCAGTATATAGATATATGCCTGTGTACTATCAGTGTATAGATATATGCCTGTGTACTATCAGTATATAGATATATGCCTGGGTACTATCAGTATATAGATATATGGCTGTGTACTATCAGTGTATAGATATATGCCTGTGTGCTATCAGTATATAGATATATGCCTGTGTACTATCAGTGTATAGATATATGCCTGTGTACTATCAGTATATAGATATGTGCCTGTGTACTATCAGTATATAGATATATGCCTGTGTACTATCAGTATATAGATATATGCCTGTGTACTATCAGTATATAGATATATGCCTGTGTGCTATCAGTATATAGATATATGCCTGTGTACTATCAGTATATAGATATATGCCTGTGTACTATCAGTATATAGATATATGCCTGTGTGATATCAGTATATAGATATATGCCTGTGTACTATCAGTATATAGATATGTGCCTGTGTACTATCAGTATATAGATATATGCCTGTGTGCTATCAGTATATAGATATATGCCTGTGTGCTATCAGTATATAGATATATGCCTGTGTACTATCAGTGTATAGCTGTATGCCTGTGTACTATCAGTGTATAGATATATGCCTGTGTACTATCAGTGTATAGATATATGCCTGTGTGCTATCAGTATATAGATATATGCCTGTGTACTATCAGTATATAGATATATGCCTGTGTACTATCAGTATATAGATATATGCCTGTGTACTATCAGTATATAGATATATGCCTGTGTACTATCAGTATATAGATATATGCCTGTGTACTATCAGTATATAGATATATGCCTGTGTGCTATCAGTATATAGATATATGCCTGTGTACTATCAGTGTATAGATATATGCCTGTGTGCTATCAGTATATAGATATATGCCTGTGTGCTATCAGTATATAGATATATGCCTGTGTACTATCAGTATATAGATATATGCCTGTGTACTATCAGTATATAGATATATGCCTGTGTACTATCAGTGTATAGATATATGCCTGTGTACTATCAGTATATAGATATATGGCTGTGTACTATCAGTATATAGATATATGCCTGTGTGCTATCAGTATATAGATATATGCCTGTGTACTATCAGTATATAGATATATGCCTGTGTACTATCAGTATATAGATATATGCCTGTGTGCTATCAGTATATAGATATATGCCTGTGTACTATCAGTATATAGATATATGCCTGTGTGCTATCAGTATATAGATATATGCCTGTGTACTATCAGTGTATAGATATATGCCTGTGTACTATCAGTATATAGATATACGCCTGTGTACTATCAGTATATAGATATACGCCTGTGTACTATCAGTATATAGATATATGCCTGTGTACTATCAGTATATAGATATATGCCTGTGTACTATCAGTATATAGATATATGCCTGTGTACTATCAGTGTATAGATATATGCCAGTGTGTTATCAGTATATAGATATATGCCTGTGTACTATCAGTATATAGATATATGCCAGTGTGTTATCAGTATATAGATATATGCCTGTGTACTATCAGTGTATAGATATATGCCAGTGTGTTATCAGTATATAGATATATGCCTGTGTACTATCAGTGTATAGATATATGCCTGTGTACTATCAGTATATAGATATATGCCTGTGTACTATCAGTATATAGATATATGCCTGTGTACTATCAGTATATAGATATATGGCTGTGTACTATCAGTGTATAGATATATGCCTGTCTACTATCAGTATATAGATATATGGCTGTGTGCTATCAGTATATAGATATATGGCTGTGTGCGATCAGTATATAGATATATGCCTGTGTACTATCAGTATATAGATATATGCCTGTGTACTATCAGTATATAGATGTATGCCTGTGTACTATCAGTATATAGATATATGCCCGTGTACTATCAGTATATAGATATATGCCTGTGTACTATCAGTATATAGATATATGCCTGTGTACTATCAGTATATAGATATATGCCTGTGTGCTATCAGTGTATAGATATATGCCTGTGTACTATCAGTATATAGATATATGCCTGTGTACTATCAGTATATAGATATATGCCTGTGTGCTATCAGTATATAGATATATGCCTGTGTGCTATCAGTGTATAGATATATGCCTGTGTACTATCAGTATATATATATATATATATGCCTGTGTACTATCAGTATATAGATATATGCCTGTGTACTATCAGTATATAGATATATGCCTGTGTACTATCAGTGTATAGATATATGCCTGTGTACTATCAGTATATAGATATATGCCTGTGTACTATCAGTGTATAGATATATGCCTGTGTACTATCAGTATATAGATATATGCCTGTGTACTATCAGTATATAGATATATGCCTGTGTACTATCAGTATATAGATATATGCCTGTGTACTATCAGTATATAGATATATGCCTGTGTACTATCAGTATATAGATATATGCCTGTGTACTATCAGTATATAGATATATGCCTGTGTGCTATCAGTATATAGATATATGCCTGTGTGCTATCAGTATATAGATATATGCCTGTGTGCTATCAGTATATAGATATATGCCTCTGTGCTATCAGTATATAGATATAGGCCTGTGTACTATCAGTATATAGATATATGCCTGTGTGCTATCAGTATATAGATATATGCCTGTGTACTATCAGTATATAGATATATACCTGTGTACTATCAGTATATAGATATATGCCTGTGTACTATCAGTATATAGATATATGCCTGTGTACTATCAGTATATAGATATATGCCTGTGTGCTATCAGTATATAGATATATGCCTGTGTACTATCAGTATATAGATATCTGCCTGTGTACTATCAGTATATAGATATCTGCCTGTGTACTATCAGTATATAGATATATGCCTGTGTGCTATCAGTATATAGATATATGCCTGTGTGCTATCAGTATATAGATATATGCCTGTGTACTATCAGTATATAGATATATGCCTGTGTGCTATCAGTATATAGATATATGCCTGTGTACTATCAGTGTATAGATATATGCCTGTGTACTATCAGTATATAGATATATGCCTGTGTGCTATCAGTATATAGATATATGCCTGTGTACTATCAGTGTATAGATATATGCCTGTGTACTATCAGTATATAGATATATGCCTGTGTACTATCAGTGTATAGATATATGCCTGTGTACTATCAGTATATAGATATATGCCTGTGTGCTATCAGTATATAGATATATGCCTGTGTACTATCAGTATATAGATATATTCCTGTGTACTATCAGTGTATAGATATATGCCTGTGTACTATCAGTATATAGATATATGCCTGTGTGCTATCAGTATATAGATATACGCCTGTGTGCTATCAGTATATAGATATACGCCTGTGTACTATCAGTATATAGATGTATGCCTGTGTACTATCAGTGTATAGATATATGCCTGTGTACTATCAGTATATAGATATATGCCTGTGTACTATCAGTATATAGATATATGCCTGTGTGCTATCAGTATATAGATATATGGCTGTGTACTATCAGTATATAGATATATGCCTGTGTACTATCAGTATATAGATATATGCCTGTGTACTATCAGTGTATAGATATATGCCTGTGTACTATCAGTATATAGATATATGCCTGTGTATTATCAGTATATAGATATATGCCTGTGTACTATCAGTATATAGATATATGCCTGTGTACTATCAGTATATAGATATATGCCTGTGTACTATCAGTATATAGATATATGCCCGTGTGCTATCAGTATATAGATATATGCCTGTGTACTATCAGTATATAGATATATGCCTGTGTACTATCAGTATATAGATATATGCCTGTGTACTATCAGTATATAGATATATGCCTGTGTACTATCAGTATATAGATATATGCATGTGTACTATCAGTATATAGATATATGCCTGTGTGCTATCAGTATATAGATATATGCCTCTGTACTATCAGTATTTAGATATATGCCTGTGTACTATCAGTATATAGATATATGCCTGTGTACTATCAGTATATAGATATATGCCTGTGTACTATCAGTATATAGATATATAGATATATGATGGACATGTGTCTTTTTTCAACCGTACAAACTATGTACTATCAGTATATAGATATATGCCTGTGTACTATCAGTATATAGATATATGCCTGTGTGCTATCAGTATATAGATATATGCCTGTGTACTATCAGTATATAGATATATGCCTGTGTGCTATCAGTATATAGATATATGCCTGTGTGCTATCAGTATATAGATATATGCCTCTGTGCTATCAGTATATAGATATAGGCCTGTGTACTATCAGTATATAGATATATGCCTGTGTGCTATCAGTATATAGATATATGCCTGTGTACTATCAGTGTATAGATATATGCCTGTGTACTATCAGTGTATAGATATATGCCTGTGTACTATCAGTATATAGATATATGCCTGTGTGCTATCAGTATATAGATATATGCCTGTGTACTATCAGTATATAGATATATACCTGTGTACTATCAGTATATAGATATATGCCTGTGTGCTATCAGTATATAGATATATGCCTGTGTACTATCAGTATATAGATATATGCCTGTGTGCGATCAGTATATAGATGTATGCCTGTGTACTATCAGTATATAGATATATGCCTGTGTGCTATCAGTATATAGATATATGCCTGTGTACTATCAGTATATAGATATATGCCTGTGTACTATCAGTATATAGATATATGCCTGTGTACTATCAGTATATAGATATATGCCTGTGTACTATCAGTATATAGATATATGCCTGTGTACTATCAGTATATAGATATATTGCTGTGTACTATCAGTATATAGATATATGCCTGTGTGCGATCAGTATATAGATGTATGCCTGTGTACTATCAGTGTATAGATATATGCCTGTGTACTATCAGTATATAGATATATGCCTGTGTACTATCAGTATATAGATGTATGCCTGTGTACTATCAGTGTATAGATATATTGCTGTGTGCTATCAGTATATAGATATATGCCTGTGTACTATCAGTGTATAGATATATGCCTGTGTACTATCAGTATATAGATATATGCCTGTGTACTATCAGTGTATAGATATATGCCTGTGTACTATCAGTATATAGATATATGCCTGTGTACTATCAGTATATAGATATATGCCTGTGTACTATCAGTATATAGATATATGCCTGTGTGCTATCAGTGTATAGATATATTGCTGTGTACTATCAGTATATAGATATATGCCTGTGTGCGATCAGTATATAGATGTATGCCTGTGTACTATCAGTATATAGATATATGCCTGTGTGCTATCAGTATATAGATATATGCCTGTGTACTATCAGTATATAGATATATGCCTGTGTACTATCAGTGTATAGATATATGCCTGTGTACTATCAGTATATAGATATATGCCTGTGTGCTATCAGTATATAGATATACGCCTGTGTACTATCAGTATATAGATATACGCCTGTGTACTATCAGTGTATAGATATATGCCTGTGTACTATCAGTATATAGATATATGCCTGTGTACTATCAGTATATAGATATATGCCTGTGTACTATCAGTATATAGATATATGGCTGTGTGCTATCAGTATATAGATATATGCCTGTGTACTGTCAGTATATAGATATACGCCTGTGTACTATCAGTATATAGATATACGCCTGTGTACTATCAGTATATAGATATACGCCTGTGTACTATCAGTGTATAGATATATGCCTGTGTGAAATCAGTATATAGATATATGCCTGTGTGCTATCAGTATATAGATATATGCCTGTGTGCTATCAGTATATAGATATATGCCTGTGTACTATCAGTATATAGATATATGCCTGTGTACTATCAGTGTATAGATATATGCCTGTGTACTATCAGTATATAGATATATGCCTGTGTACTATCAGTATATAGATATATGCCTGTGTGCTATCAGTATATAGATGTATGCCTGTGTACTATCAGTATATAGATATATGCCTGTGTACTATCAGTGTATAGATATATGCCTGTGTACTATCAGTATATAGATATATGCCTGTGTACTATCAGTATATAGATATATGCCTGTGTACTATCAGTATATAGATATATGCCTGTGTACTATCAGTATATAGATATATGCCTGTGTGCTATCAGTATATAGATATATGCCTGTGTACTATCAGTATATAGATATATGCCTGTGTACTATCAGTATATAGATATATGCCTGTGTACTATCAGTATATAGATATATGCCTGTGTACTATCAGTGTATAGATATATGCCTGTGTACTATCAGTGTATAGATATATGGCTGTGTACTATCAGTATATAGATATATGCCTGTGTGCTATCAGTATATAGATATAGGCCTGTGTACTATCAGTATATAGATATATGCCTGTGTACTATCAGTATATAGATATATGCCTGTGTACTATCAGTATATAGATATAGGCCTGTGTACTATCAGTATATAGATGTATGCCTGTGTACTATCAGTATATAGATATATGCCTGTGTGCTATCAGTATATAGATATATGCCTGTGTACTATCAGTATATATTTCTGTCACTTATTATTGTGGGGCACGAGGCGTGATGATGAATGTAACCTCCATGTGCCTCAGTAATAGTAATTAACCCCATCATGTACCTCACACATTAACCCATTATGACTGAGAAACATGATGGGGTTAATTACTATTAATGAGGTACATGGAGGTTACATTCATCATCACACCTCGCGTCTCACATCAGAAAACGGAAGAACTTTTTTATTATTTTTTTATTACTGCTGGTAAAGTATCGTTTTGATATCGAAATCGCAATACTACACGAAGTATCGGTATCGGAGTCCAAATTCTGGTATCGTGACATCCCTAATGACTGCAGGACCGAAAAGCTCCGCACCCCCCTATATAGATCTGGTATACGGCTCAGCTTCATCTACCTGATGATTCTCTGGGACATTGTGATTTTCCTCTGGACAGTCCTGGGAATACAGAGGACTGGGACATCTCTCTGGTGGATTTCTCCTACTGGATCCATCTGTAGGAAACACACAGGGACTGAATACATGACTACTGTATATCTGTCTATATATCAGACACTTCTCTCTACACTTCTATGTTTACTGATCAGAGCCGGAATTACAATGTTGAGGTCCTCACTACCGGTGTCGAGGTCCCTGCACCTTGTAAGCCGCAGGCCTAAAGTAGACTGTGCCCTACCAGAGCGAACGGCGGGGCGTAACTGGCTCCCTGCTCCACCATAGTATTTACCTGTATCTGCCTTCTGTGGACGCGGATACACATGAACGTGGCGGCACACAGGACGCCTCTATTTAGTTACCTGCAACCAAAAATGGTCTGGGTGTCACTTGCTTATTAGCCTCTTAAAGGCTGTGTACACCTCTGTAGGCAATATTTTCTATACATATTAATTAACCCCTTCACGACATGGCTATATACTTTCCAACTCCTGATGCCCTGGGCAGGTGTCACATAAATAAATATTGGCAGAATGGAACAGGGTTGTACTTTCCTGTCCGCCGGCTCTCTCCACAAGTGCCGGCACATCTCCCCCTTAGTTTAATCAAACTTATGCCAAACCCCTGCAGATAGCACCTCATCCCCTGTAGATAGCGCCACTGAAGCTCCCTCTAGGAGCGGAATCATTTGCCAGAGCGTTGCCGTCAACTTGGCTGGAAATTCTGCTTCTAGAGGGAGCCCCTGACGCCTCTGTCCATATATGGACAGTGATGTCAGGGACTCCTCTGGGAGTGGAATCCATGGCCTATTTTTGACCTGTTTAAGAGAACCATTTCTCAAATCTGACGTGTCACTTTAAGGGTATGTGCACACGGGGCTGATAAGATGCAGATTTTCTGCAAAGTATTTAATTGCGAGAAAATCTGCAGCGTATTACAGTAGTAGCAATGAGGATGAGATTTTAACAAATCTCATCTACACGTCACGCCAAAAATGAGTTTTGGACGTTCCGCCGTGTTTACGCCATGTGGAGACGTATCATAAGTGGGAATAAGATTTTACTTATCCAAGACATTGTGAGATTGTTTTTTCAGAACACGTTGTACTTTATATTCGTGGTAAATTTAGCTCCATACATTCTGTGTTACAGTTACTAAGGATGAAGAAAGACACAAGTCCATCAAGACCAACCTATAATCCGCCCGTGTTGATCCAGAGGAAGATAAAACCCCCATGAGGTGGATGACAATTGTCTAATTAGGGGAAAACTCCTCCCCGACTCCAAATCTGGAAATCACAATAAATCCCTGGATCAGCGTCCCATCTCCAGAATCTAGTGCCCATAACTTGTAATATTAAAGAGAACCTCCGATTATACTGACATTATATAGGAAACTATTATACTGCCGGAGTGTGCCGATAATCGTCTTTCTACATGACTTGTATTACCAGGTTTACTTCTGACTACAGCACGACTGCCCATAGTCCTCGCTGCCGGCTGCCCATAACTCTGCATTAGGAGACAGCGCGTCCTGCTCGTCTTCATGGCTCCTGTATCCAGAACGGCCGCCAGCGCTGTACAATGTAATGTGACCTGTAATGCAGTTATGAGCAGCCGGCAGCACGAAACACAGGGATCTAATGTGATGTAAAAGGAGCCGAAATTGTGGAGCTCCTACATTACATGTCATTGTACACACGTGTATATGTGCTGCACATGACGGTATTAAGGCCTCAACATGACCGCCAGTCCAGCCTGTGCCCACAGTAATGCCAGTATAGATCTGTCTCTTCTCACCTTGTGATGTGCGCGGCCGGTAGTCCTCCATCATGACCTCCTCGTACAGATCCTTGTGTCCTTCTAGATACTCCCACTCCTCCATGGAGAGATAGACAGTGACATCCTGACACCTTATAGGAACCTGACACACACAATGATACAGTCATTACCCAGACACCTCCAGTGCTGTTACTGGAGAATTTCCCAGCATTCCCAGCAGTGTCACCTCTCCAGTCAGCAGCTCCGTCATCTTGTAGATCAGTTCGAAGATCTTCTTCTCATGTATCCGGGAGTGAGGGGGAGGCTCTGTGATGGGACTACTGCTCCATCCTCCTGACTCATGGATGATGGGAGTCGTACAGTCACACGATGTCTTCTTCACTATTGTGTACTCCTGTGTATGGAGAGAGACACTTAGAGGACTGAACACAGTATTCCCCCCTCAGTAGAAAGAGGGAGATTGTGACCCCGCTGTATAGACCTCTAGTGACCCCACATCTGTAATACTGGAGACCTCACCTACAAAAAGACATTGAGAAAATAGAACGAGGCCAAAACTAAAAAGGAAATAATATTGGGGGGGTCTAGATGGACCATGTGCTCTCCTCCTGCCGTCATCTCCTATGTTTCTATATAGAGGTCATCCTGATCCTCCTGGTTCCTGGTCATTCTCATTGCTCTACAACATTACTATTGCTGCATTGGTGACATGACACATAACTGACCATATTGGTGGCTGACCTTCAGCTTCTTGACGTCACTTGGAAGGTCTGGACGCTGTTATACAGGACACTGGATTCTTCCTATTATGTATTGTCCCTTCCCTATGTGTGACTTGTTCTATAATGTAGAAAAGTTTACCTCTCCGCTCAACAGGTAGATGATCTCCAAGGTGAAGTCTAATATTCTTCTGCTCATCTCATTCCTGTCCTTGTCCATTCTTGGTGGGTCATTCAGGGGAAGGAACGTTGTGGAGGAGAAGATGAGAAAACTGGAGGACCTGGAGGATCTAGTACTGCAGACGTCTTTATGAAGAAAGGAGAAGATGAGAAAACTGGAGGAACTGGAGGATCTAGTACTGCAGATGTCTTTATGAAGAAAGGAGAAGATGGAAATCATACAGGGGACATCATCACGTGTGACATACAGAACCTCACTTATTGATCATTGAGAGAAACATCTTCTCAGAGCCGTCACCACATGGAATAAAGGGGTATTCCCAACACGGACATTTCCCCCCGGGATATGCCAGAAATGTCGGATAGATGCGGCTCCACCTCTGGGTGGCCTTGTTAGGCGGTTCCTGTAACTCCTATAGAAGTGAATGGAGAGACGCAATCTGCTCAGGTCCTCCTGCTATATAATCTGCTGCCAACAGATCAGACTGGTGGTCAGTGTGACAGATGCCCTTTATGAATGAATACACCCCTAATATACGTTTTTACAGATATTAGAAGTTACCTCAGAGATCCTGGATCTTCAGAGACATCTAAAATTCTTAATTATTATAGTATTCCCCTTTTCCTTGTAGATTATTTTACCTGATAGTAACTTTATTCACATCTGAAAGACAGATACTAACCATGGTTAATAGAAACCGGCTGTCAAGTGTGCAGGCGCGGAAGGTCCCGCCAGACCAGTGTGCAGGCGCGGAAGGTCCCGCCAGACCAGTGTGCAGGTGCGGAAGGTCCCGCCAGACCAGTGTGCAGGCGCGGAAGGTCCCGCCAGACCAGTGTGCAGGCGCGGAAGGTCCCGCCAGACCAGTGTGCAGGCGCGGAAGGTCCCGCCAGACCAGTGTGCAGGCGCGGAAGGTCTCGCCAGACCAGTGTGCAGGCGCGGAAGGTCCCGCCAAACCAGTGTGCAGGCGCGGAAGGTCCCGCCAAACCAGTGTGCAGGCGCGGAAGGTCCCGCCAGACCAGTGTGCAGGCGCGGAAGGTCCCGCCAGACCAGTGTGCAGGCGCAGAACATCCCACCAATACAGTGTGTATGTCCTGGTAGTTTAGTGTGAGGAAGCAGCATGTATTGTGCGGTGTGTGCAGGATCTCTGCATCATCTTATCACTTAGCAGTCACATCTTACACACAGACTTCTGTAAAGCGTGACCTGTCCTCCATCGTCTACATTACTCGGTGCTTTTCCTTTTAAACCTGTTCCCCCACTTCTTCCTTATTCTGTGCTCCTTCTAGACCTGTCCTCTGCTTCTACATTACTCTGTGCTCCTCCTTCTAGACCGGTCCTCTGCTTCTACATTACTCTGTGCTCCTCCTTCTAGACCTGTCCTCTGCTTCTACATTACTCTGTGCTCCTCCTTCTAGACCTGTCCTCTGCTTCTACATTACTCTGTGCTCCTCTTTCTAGACCTGTCCTCTGCTTCTACATTACTCTGTGCTCCTCCTTCTAGACCTGTCCTCTGCTTCTACATTACTCTGTGCTCCTCCTCCAAGACCTGTCCTGTGCTTCTACATTGCTCTGTGCTCCTCCTTCTAGACCTGTCCTCTGCTTCTACATTACTCTGTGCTCCTCCTTCTTCTAGACCTGTCCTCTGCTTCTACATTACTCTGTGCTCCTCCTTTTAGACCTGTCCTCTGCTTCTACATTACTCTGTGCTCCTCCTTCTAGACCTGTCCACCACCTTCGGCACAGTCGATCACACCCTCCTGATACAAATTCTCTAGTCCCTTGACATCACAGACTTGGCCCTCTCCTGGATCTCCTCATACCTTACCAACTAAAGATTTACTATCGCTCCCTCATGGGTCTCAGTGTTCTGGATCCCTTACTCTTCTCCATCTAAATCTTTGGTCAAATTTACCTCTGGTCTTGATGTTACCTCCCTGTTATCTAGAGTGTCTAACAGTTATCTCCTCCTTCTCCTCCCACTTCCTTAAGATTAGCATGGAGAAAACGGAATCATCTTTTCCCCATTTCACTCAACCCCCTTACCAGAACTATCAAATCACAGTTAATGGCTCCACACATTTCCCCGTCTCACAGGTCCGCTGCATTGGGATAATCCTTAATTTCAAATAGCACAGCCAAGCGCTTACCACTTCTTGCTGCCTCAACCTCAAAAACTCTCTTGAAGTCAGTCTTTCCTCGAACAGACATAAATGCTAGTATATATGCCCTCATCATCTACTGTCTAGACTACTCCAACATCCTTCTCTGTGGCTTCCCATCTAAGACTATTGCACCTCTTCTACCCATTCTCAACTCAGCTGCAAGGGTAAATCTACCTTGTCCCCTCATTCCACCTCTGCGGTCACTGGCCACCCATTGCCTACTAAATTAAGTTATACATATTAAAAATGACATGCAAGGCTGTCAACAACCCGTCCCCTCCATACATCTCTGCCCTAATCTCCCAATACCTACCCACACCTAATCTCCGGTCCTCACAAGACCTTCTTTGTTCTCATTTTATCTGTTCCTCACATCATCATCTAGATTTCTCCCGTGCTTCCCCCACATTCTGACCTCTTTAGCCCAACTCATCAGATCTCTCCCACTATCCAAACCTTCACTAGTAACCTGAACATCCCCTCCTCAGAAAAGCTTACACCCTAAAATAACCGGCTGCCACTACTCCACCGGATGACCAGCTTCTACCCTCACCTACTGTCTCCTCTTGTAGTGTCTATGCGGGCAGGGTCTCTCCTATTGTAGAGTGCAGTCTATGTGGGCAAGGTCTCTCCTTCTCTTGTAGAATGTAGTCTATGTGGGCAGGGTCTCTCCTTCTCTTGTAGAGTGCAGTCTATGTGGGCAGGGTCTCTCCTTCTCTTGTAGAGTGCAGTCTATGTGGGCAGGATCTCTCCTTCTCTTGTAGAGTGCAGTCTACACGGGCAGGGTCTCTCCTTCTCTTGTAGAGTGCAGTCTACACGGGCAGGGTCTCTCCTTCTCTTGTAGAGTGTAGTCTACACGGGCAGGGTCTCTCCTTCTCTTGTAGAGTGTAGTCTACGAGGGCAGGGTCTCTCCTTCTCTTGCAGAGTGTAGTCTATGTGGGCAGGATCTCTCCTCTTGTAGAGTGCAGTCTACACGGGCAGGATCTCTCCTTCTCTTGTAGAGTGTAGTCTATGTGGGCAGGGTCTCTCCTTCTCTTGTAGAGTGTAGTCTACGCGGGCAGGGTCTCTCCTTCTCTTGTAGAGTGCAGTCTACGCGGGCAGGGTCTCTCCTCTTGTAAAGTGCAGTCTATGTGGGCAGGGTCTCTCCTTCTCTTGTAGAGTGCAGTCTACGCGGGCAAGGTCTCTCTCCTATTGTAGAGTACAGTCTACGCGGGTAGGGTCTCTCCTTCTCTTGTAGAGTGCAGTCTATGTGGGCAGGGTCTCTCCTTCTCTTGTAGAGTGCAGTCTACGCGGGCAGGGTCTCTCCTTCTCTTGTAGAGGGCAGTATATGTGGGCAGGGTCTCTCCTTCTCTTGTAGAGTGCAGGCTACGCGGGCAGGGTCTCTCCTTCTCTTGTAGAGTGCAGTATATGTGGGCAGGGTCTCTCCTTCTCTTGTAGAGTGCAGGCTACGCGGGCAGCGTCTCTCCTTCTCTTGTAGGGTGCAGTCTACACGGGCAGGGTCTCTCCTTCTCTTGTAGAGTGCAGTCTACGAGGGCAGGGTCTCTCTCCTTCTGGACCAGTCTGTCATTCATTAATATTTGTCTCTTCTTATGTACTTAACCCCTTGGACACGCAGCCAATTCAAATTTTTCCTCCCTCCTTCCAAAAGCCAGAACTTTTTTGTTTTTCCGTTGACATAGCCGTATGAGAACATGTCTTGTGCTGGACGTGAAGTAATTTTAAAAGGGGTTTTACACGATCAGACAACGGATGACCTCCACTGGATAGGTCATCAGTATATGATGGTGGGGGTCCGACACCCGGACCCCGAACAGATCAGCTGCTCCGGCTGCCGGATGTTTTGAACGGTATGCAGCAGTTGGAGCCGGAAGCAAATGGCTCCGACCACTGCACAGCGGATGTTCTGCAGAACTAAAGGCTCTGCTCCTATTCACTTTAAGGCCTCATTTACACGAGCGTGTGCATTTTGCGCGCGCAAAAAATGCAGCGTTTTGCGTGCGCAAAAGGTACTTGACAGCTCCGTGTGTCATCCGTGTATGATGCGCGGCTGCGTGATTTTCGCGCAGCCGCCATCATAGAGATGAGGCTAGTCGACATCAGTCACTGTCCATGGTGCTGAAAGAGTTAACTGATCGTCAGTAACTCTTTCAGCACCCTCGACAGTGCATTCCGATCACCATATCGAGTAACCTGTTTAAAAAAAAAAAAAGAGGTTCGTACTTACCGAGAACTTCCCGGCCGTTGCCATGGTGACGCGTCCTTGGTGACGCGCCTCTCTTGACATCTGGCCCCACCTCCCTGGATGACGCGGCAGTCCATGTGACTGCTGCAGCCAGTGCTTGGCTTGTGATTGGCTGCAGCTGTCACTTGGACTGAATTGTCATCCCGGGAGGTCAGACTGGAGGAAGAAGCCGGGAGTTATCGGTAAGTCAGAACTTTTTTTTTTTTTTACACGTTCACGTATATTGGAATCGGAAGTCACTGTCCAGGGTGCTGAACCAGTTTAACTCTTTCAGCACCCTGCACAGTGACTGTCTCCTGCCGGGTTCGGTCAAAACGAGTTCGGCCGAACCCAGTAAAGTTCGGTTCGCTCATGTCTAAGACACTCCGTTCGGATGTTTGTAAACAGAAAAGCACGTGGTGCTTTTCTGTTTACATTCAGTTTGACAGCTCTTGCGCGAATCACGCAGTTCACACGGAAGTGCTTCCGTGCGACCTTCGTGGTTTTCACGCACCCATTGACTTCAATGGGTGCGTGATGCGCGAAAAACGCACAATTATAGAACATGTCGTGAGTTTTACGCAACGCACTCGCGCTGCGCAAAATTCACGCATCGTCTGCACTGCCCCATAGAGTAATATAGGTGCGTACGACACGCGTGAAAAGCACGCGCGTATATTACGCTCGTGTAAATGAGGCCTAACACTGCAGCACGACCGCTCTATTCCGTGACCGGAGTATCTGCTTTCAGCATGGACGTCTGGTGCCCGGAGGCAGCCGGAGGAGTTGAGCGGTGTGGGGTCCGGGTGTCAGACCCCCACAGATCATATAACGATGACCTATCTGGTGGAGGTCATCAGTTGTCCGATCGTGGAAAACCCCTTTATTGTCCCCTATAATGTGCTGGGAAAGAGGAAACAATTGTGGGCTGGAATAGAGGAAAACGCAGTGAATCCTATTGATTTTTAGGTTTCGTTTTTGCGGCGTTCACCATGCGGTGAAAATGACTTGTTACCTTTATTCTCCGGCTCAATACGATTACGACGACACAAAATTTATAGATTTATCTTCGACAAGGAAAGAAAAATTTGTTCAAAAAAGAAAACAGTTTTGCGTCGCCATTTTGTGAGACAGAACGTTTTATATTTCCGGTGATTGCGCGGTGTGAGGGGTTTATATTTCCGGTGATTGCGCGGTGTGAGGGGTTTTATATTTCAGGTGATTGCGCGGTGTGAGGGGTTTTATATTTCCGGTGATTGCGCGGTGTGAGGGGTTTATATTTCCGGTGATTGCGCGGTGTGAGGGGGTTTATATTTCCGGTGATTGCGCGGTGTGAGAGGTTTTATATTTCCGTTGACTGCGCTGTGTGAGGGGTTTTATATTTCTGGTGATTGCGCGGTGTGAGGGGTTTATATTTCCGGTGATTGCGCGGTGTGAGGGGTTTTATATTTCCGGTGATTGCGCGGTGTGAGGGGGTTTATATTTCCGGTGATTGCGCGGTGTGAGGGGTTTATATTTCCGGTGATTGCGTGGTGTGAGGGGTTTTATATTTCCGGTGATTGCGCGGTGTGAGGGGTTTATATTTCCGGTGATTGCGCGGTGTGAGGGGTTTTATATTTCCGGTGATTGCGCGGTGTGAGATGTTTTATATTTCCGGTGATTGCGCGGTGTGAGGGGTTTTATATTTCCGGTGATTGCACGGTGTGAGGGGTTTTATATTTCCGTTGATTAAGCGGTGTGAGGGGGTTTATATTTCCGGTGATTGCGCGGTGTGAGATGTTTTATATTTCCGGTGATTGCGCGGTGTGAGGGGTTTTATATTTCCGGTGATTGCGCGGTGTGAGGGGTTTTATATTTCCGCTGATTAAGCGGTGTGAGGGGTTTTATATTTCCGGTGATTGCACGGTGTGAGGAGTTTTATATTTCTGGTGATTGCGCGGTGTGAGGGGTTTTATATTTCCGGTGATTGCGCGGTGTGAGGGGTTTTATATTTCTGGTGTGAGGGGGTTTATATTTCCGGTGATTGCGCGGTGTGAGGGGTTTATATTTCCGGTGATTGCGCGGTGTGGGGGGTTAATTACATAGTTACATAGTTAGTACGGCTGAAAAAAGACACATGTCCATCAAGTTCAACCAAGGGAAGGGAAAAGGGAAGGAAAAATTTCTACACATAGGAGCTAATATTTTTTTGTTCTAGGAAATTATCTAACCCTTTTTTAAAGCCATCTACTGTCCCTGCTGTGACCAGCTCCTGCGGTAGGCTATTCCATAAATTCACAGTTCTCACTGTAAAGAAGCCTTGTCGCCTCTGCAGCTTGAACCTTTTTTTCTCCAGACGGAGGGAGTGCCCCCTTGTTTTTTGAGGGGGTTTTACAAGGAACAGGATTTCACCATATTTTTTGTATGTGCCATTAATATATTTATATAAGTTAATCATGTCCCCCCTTAGTCGTCTTTTTTCAAGGCTAAATAGGTTTAATTCTTTCAATCTTTCCTCATAACTTAAATTCTCCATGCCCCTTATTAGCTTCGTTGCTCTTCTTTGTATTTTTTCCAACTCCAGGGCATCCTTTCTATGAACTGGAGCCCAGAACTGAACTGCATATTCTAGATGAGGCCTCACTAATGCTTTGTAAAGTGGCATTATTACATCCCTGTCCCGCGAGTCCATGCCTCTTTTAATACACGACAATATCCTGCTGGCCTTTGAAGCAGCTGATTGACACTGCATGCTGTTATTGAGTTTATGATTTACAAGTACACCCAGATCCTTCTCAACAAGTGAATCCGCCAGTGTAGCGCCCCCTAGGACATATGATGCATGCAGGTTGTTGGTACCAAGATGCATAACTTTACATTTATCTACATTAAACTTCATTTGCCAAGTGGACGCCCAAACACTTAGTTTGTTTAAATCTGCCTGTAATTCATGAACATCTTCCATAGTCTGAACTATATTACATAGCTTGGTGTCATCTGCAAAAATAGAAATAGTGCTATTAATCCCATCCTCTATATCATTAATAAATAAGTTGAATAATAGTGGTCCCAGCACTGAACCCTGGGGTACACCACTTATAACCGGGGACCATTCAGAGAAGGAATCATTGACCACAACCCTCTGGATACGGTCCTTGAGCCAATTCTCAATCCAATTACAAACTATATTTTCTAAACCTATAGTCCTTAATTTACCCATTAGGCGTCTATGGGGGACAGTGTCAAATGCCTTTGCAAAGTCCAAAAACACTAAATCCACAGCGGCCCCTCTGTCTAGACTTCTGCTCACCTCTTCATAAAAACAGATTAGGTTAGTTTGACAACTTCTGTCCTTAGTAAAACCGTGCTGGCTGTCACTTATAATGCTATTTATTGTCACATAATCCTGTATATAGTCCCTCAATAGCCCCTCAAACATTTTCCCCACGATGGATGTTAAGCTTACTGGTCTATAATTACCCGGGGAAGACCTAGAGCCCTTTTAGAAAATAGGCACCACATTTGCCCTGCGCCAGTCCCTTGGCACTATACCTGTCACTAGAGATTCTCTGAATATTATGAAAAGGGGGACAGAAATAACTGAACTAAGCTCTTTAAGAATTCTAGGGTGTAACCCATCTGGTCCCGGAGCCTTGTGCACATTTATTTTATTTAATTTAGCTTGGACCATCTCTACATTCATCCAATTCAGTATATCAGCCGATATATTAACAGCCCTGGCACCGGCTACATCAGCTGCTCTTTCTTCTGTTGTATATACAGAGCTAAAGAACCCATTTAGTAACTCTGCCTTCTCTTGATCCCCTGTGATCAACTCCCCATTACCATTATCTAGGGGTCCTACATGTTCAGACCTTGGCTTTTTTGCATTTATATGCTTGAAGAATTTTTTAGGATTTGTTTTACTATCCTTGGCCACCTGCCTTTCATTTTGTATTTTTGCTAATTTTATTACATTTTTACAGATTTTATTAAGCTCTTTATATTTTACAAAGGCTACAGCTGTACCCTCAGATTTGTATTTTTTAAATGCCCTTTTTTTGTCATGTATTGCCCCTTTCACAGAAGGTGTAAGCCATGTGGGGTTTAATTTGAGTCGTTTATACTTATTACCTGTAGGAATAAATTTTGCACTATAATAACTCAAAGTAGATTTGAAAATCTCCCATTTATCATTTGTTCCATTATTTGACATTAGTTCTTCCCAGTCTATATCCTGAATTGCAGCCCTCATCCTGGGGAAATTGACTTTCTTAAAATTAAATGTTTTTGCCCTCCCAGCCTGTGTTTGTTTTTTACAGTATAGGTAAAATGTAACTATATTATGATCACTGTTACCGAGGTTTTCACGAACATTGACATTCCCAACAAGATCTGCATTATTAGAAATGACCAGATCCAACAGAGCTTCACCTCTAGTCGGGTCTTCCACAAACTGGCCCATAAAATTTTCCTGCAACAGGTTGAGGAAATGTCTCCCCTTTGCAGTTGAAGCCGAACCATGACACCAATTAATATCCCGGAAATTAAAATCTCCCATTATCACTACTAATATTTCGGGTGATTGCGCGGTGTGAGGGGTTTTAGATTTCCGGTGATTGCGCGGTGTGAGGGGTTTATATTTCCGGTGATTGCGCGGTGTGAGGGGGTTTATATTTCCGGTGATTGCGCGGTGTGAGGGGGTTTATATTTCCGGTGATTGCGCGGTGTGAGGGGTTTTATATTTCCGGTGATTGCACGGTGTGAGGGGTTTTATATTTCCGTTGATTGCACGGTGTCAGGGGTTTTATATTTCCGGTGATTGCGCGGTGTGGGGGGGGGGGGTTTAGATTTCCGGTGATTTCGCGGTGTGAGGGGTTTTATATTTCCGGTGATTGGGCGGTGTGAGTGGTTTTATATTTCCGGTGATTGCGCGGTGTGGGGGGGGGGGGGTTTAGATTTCCAGTGATTTCGCGGTGTGAGGGGTTTTATATTTCCGGTGATTGGGCGGTGTGAGGGGTTTTATATTTCCGGTGATTGCGCGGTGTGAGGGGTTTTATATTTCCGGTGATTGCGCGGTGTGAGGGGTTTTATATTTCCGGTGATTGCGCGGTGTGAGGGGTTTTATATTTCCGGTGTGAGGGGGTTTATATTTCCGGTGATTGCGCGGTGTGAGGGGTTTATATTTCCGGTGATTGCGCGGTGTGGGGGGGGAGTTATATTTCCGGTGATTGCGCGGTGTGGGGGGTTATATTTCCGGTGATTGCGCGGTGTGAGGGTTTTATATTTCCCGTGATTGCGCGGTGTGAGGGGTTTTATATTTCCGGTGATTGCGCGGTGTGTGGGGTTTTATATTTCCGGTGATTGCGCGGTGAGAGAGGTTTTATATTTCCGGTGATTGCGCGGTGTGAGGGGTTTATATTTCCGGTGATTGTGCGGTGTGAGGGGTTTATATTTCCGGTGATTGCGCGGTGTGGGGTGGTTATATTTCCGGTGATTGCGCGGTGTGAGGGGTTTTATATTTCCGGTGATTGCGCGGTGTGAGGGGTTTTATATTTCCGGTGATTGCGCGGTATGAGGGAATTATATTTCCGGTGATTGCGCGGTGTTAGAG
This sequence comes from Rhinoderma darwinii, assembly GCF_050947455.1. Taxonomy (NCBI): domain Eukaryota; kingdom Metazoa; phylum Chordata; class Amphibia; order Anura; family Rhinodermatidae; genus Rhinoderma; species Rhinoderma darwinii. Next base: position 2,247 of record NW_027463290.1, on the reverse strand, counting down.
GTTTATATTTCCGGTGATTGCGCGGTGTGAGGGGTTTATATTTCCGGTGATTGCGCGGTGTGAGGGGTTTTATATTTCCGGTGATTGCGCGGGTGTGAGGGGTTTTATATTTCCGGTGATTGCGCGGTGTGAGGGGTTTTATATTTCCGGTGATTGCGCGGTGTGAGGGGTTTATATTTCCGGTGATTGCGCGGTGTGGGGGGGTTTTATATTTCCGGTGATTGCGCGGTGTGAGGGGTTTATATTTCCGGTGATTGCGCGGTGTGAGGGGTTATATTTCCGGTGATTGCGCGGTGTGAGGGGTTTTATATTTCCGGTGATTGCGCGGTGTGAGGTGTTTATATTTCCAGTGATTGCGCGGTGTGAGGGGTTTTATATTTCCGGTGATTGCGCGGTGTGGGGGGTTGTATATTTCCGGTGATTGCGCGGTGTGAGGCGTTTTATATTTCCGGTGATTGCGCGGTGTGAGGGGTTTTATATTTCCGGTGATTGCGCGGTGTGAGGGGTTTTATATTTCCGGTGATTGCGCGGTGTGGGGGGTTTTATATTTCCGGTGATTGCGCGGTGTGAGGGGTTTATATTTCCGGTGATTGCGCGGTGTGTAATGTTTTATATTTCCGGTGATTGTGCGGTGTGGGGGGCTTATATTTCCGGTAATTGCGAGGTGTGAGGGGTTTATATTTCCTGTGATTGCGCGGTGTGAGGGGTTTTATATTTCCGGTGATTGCGCGGTGTGAGGTGTTTTTTATTTCCGGTGATTGCGCGGTGTGAGGGGTTTTATATTTCCGGTGATTGCACGGTGTGAGGGGTTTTATATTTCCGTTGATTGGGCGGTGTGAGGGGTTTTATATTTCCGCTGATTAAGCGGTGTTAGGGGTTTTATATTTCTGGTGTGAGGGGGTTTATATTTCCGGTGATTGCGCGGTGTGAGGGGTTTATATTTCCGGTGATTGCGCGGTGTGAGGGGTTTTATATTTCCGGTGATTGCGCAGTGTGAGGGGGTTTATATTTCGGGTGATTGCGCGGTGTGAGGGGTTTTAGATTTCCGGTGATTGCGCGGTGTGAGGGGTTTATATTTCCGGTGATTGCGCGGTGTGAGGGGGTTTATATTTTTGGTGATTGCGCGGTGTGAGGGGGTTTATATTTCCGGTGATTGTGCGGTGTGAGGGGTTTTATATTTCCGGTGATTGCGCGGTGTGAGGGGTTTTATATTTCCGGTGATTGCGCGGTGTGAGGGGTTTTATATTTCCGGTGATTGCGCGGTGTCAGGGGTTTTATATTTCCGGTGATTGCGCGGTGTGAGGGGTTTTATATTTCCAGTGTGAGGGGGTTTATATTTCCGGTGATTGCGCGGTGTGAGGGGTTTATATTCCCGGTGATTGCGCGGTGTGAGGGGTTTTATATTTCCGGTGATTGCGCAGTGTGAGGGGTTTTATATTTCCGGTGATTGCGCGGTGTGAGGGGTTTTATATTTCCGGTGTGAGGGGGTTCATATTTCCGGTGATTGCGCGGTGTGAGGGGTTTATATTTCCGGTGATTGCGCGGTGTGGGTTATATTTCCGGTGATTGCGCGGTGTGTGGAGGGTTATATTTCCGAAGATTGCGCTGTGTGAGGGGTTTATATTTCCCGTGATTGCGCATTGTGAGAGGTTTTATATTTCCGGTGATTGCGCGGTGTGGGGGGTTTTATATTTCCGGTGATTGCGTGGTGTGAGAGGTTTTATATTTCCGGTGATTGCGCGGTGTGAGGGGTATTATATTTCCGGTGATTGCGCGGTATGAGAGGTTTATATTTCCGGTGATTGCGTGGTGTGAGGGGTTTATATTTCCGGTGATTGCGCGGTGTGAGGGGTTTTATATTTCCGGTGATTGCGCGGTGTGAGGGGTTTATATTTCCGGTGATTGCGCGGTGTGGGGGGGTTTTATATTTCCGGTGATTGCGCGGTGTGAGGGGTTTTATATTTCCGGTGATTGCGCGGTGTGGGGGGTTTATATTTCCGGTGATTGCGCGGTGTGAGGGGTTTATATTTCCGGTGATTGCGCGGTGTGGGGGATTATATTTCCGGTGATTGCGTGGTGTGAGGGGGTTTATATTTCCGGTGATTGCGCGGTGTGTGGGGTTTTATATTTCCGGTGATTGCGCGGTGTGAGGGTTTTATATTTCCGGTGATTGCGCGGTGTGAGGGGCTTATATTTCCGGTGTGAGGGGGTTTATATTTCCGGTGATTGCGCGGTGTGAGGGGTTTG